>NW_015091194.1:641645-768450 GCF_001431845.1 Calidris pugnax | reverse complement strand
TCCTGAGCTTTTTTTTTTTAAAAAAAAAATATAATAAATTCTCGAGTAGCGCGTACGGAGGCCGGAGCGAATGCGGTATTTGCAGGAGGGGGCTGTCAGTCAGGAAAAGCTAACAAACCTCTGCAAAAGCCAGGAATGCGGCAAGAAGAAACCCATTGTAGAGCTTGACAATGGGCTCCGGAGCCTCCAGGCACCCAAAAAGTCTTATTTGCAAAGTCTCTTGTCAGCAAAGTCGGTCACAGAGCTTTTTTTGTTTTGTTTTGTTTTGTTTTTTAAATTTGGTTTTTTTCCCTCCCCCCGCAACCTAGCCAAAATATTCTCCGCCGTGCGCTCGTCGAGGAAGGCAAATCTGCTCGCTGTCTTCACTTGCCTCCTTAAAGCATCACTAGCCGTGGCTAGCGGCAGGCAGGGGGGAAAAGCCCGCCCCCACCCCCACATACACCGGGGGGGAGTGGGGAGTGGGGGTGGAGAAGCGGCTTTGTCAATAAAACCGGTATTTACTGAGCGGCAAGATTCCCCCCGAGTGTCGTGTCGTGGTGTGTGTGTGTCCCCCCCCCCGCAACACCCCGCATCCCGACTCCGCCGGGGACTCCGGTGGCCCAAAGGAGCGGGGGCTACTGAAGGGGAAGGGGTGGCCACCGACCGGGGAGCGGAGTTGCTGCGAGCCCGGTAAAGGATCGCAGTGGGGAATCGCGATTGGAGATGGGAAAGGCCAAATGGCAAAATCCCAATAGTAACAATGCATCTGTTCATTAATGTGTGAATATGAGTAATATGAAAATTTAACACAATTATAAGCCCCTCAGCAATCCTGATGGCATAAAATAGATTGTGGTGATCTAATCAGCGTCTCCCCTGTTGAAACACTGTATGTTAACTATTTTAAATAATATTATATAGATATTTTTTTTTACCTTCAGAAAAACCCATGTAATCATATTTAATTGATGCACTAACTTCGTTTCAAGCCTCTCTTGACTTGAACTGCAATTTTTACATAAGGCACTTCAACAGAGTTTTGATACAGAATCAGCAAATAATTGTCCTTCTGCTAATACTTAAAAAGAACTTTAATTCTGAAAGACAATAGTTTCCCCACCCCTATAGCTTTACAGAGCTAAAGAGCTATATTAAATTACAGCTAGTTTAATTCTATTATATACCGTGTTAACATATTGTACTTACATAAAATATGCTATTCATATACTCAACCTATCACATTTCAGTAACTGCTTGTGAAATGCATTATGCACCATATCTTGGAAACAAACATTTATTATGTCATTTATATACCCCATTAAAAAAAGATTTGAAATTTACACATCTTAAATAAAAATAACTGCTTAAAAGGTTACAACTGTAGAGCTTTCATGAATTATACAGAAACAAAGTCATCTTTTGTTCAGCTCTTTTTTAGACTTCATCGGGAAGACGATGCTCTCAAATTAAGAAAAGAAATAAAACGCTGTATCTTGCTTGCCAAGCACTCAATCTCTGGATTTATTAGAAAGTCAGTAAAACTTTTAATGCTTGCACATATAAAGCACAGCCTGAAATTGGTAAAGGTGGCCTGCGCATAGGAACTGCTATTCCTAATCCCTACTCCTCTCCTCTTGGATTCACCAGAACAGCGTTGCTCCATCCCAAATCTGAACTATCCTGTGACAGGTTCTGGCTCTTGCCCTGGAACACTCTATATCACAATAATCCATACCACTATTTCTAGAAAGCTTTTCACAGCGCGCTCTGTTGTTTTGAGTATCACGACTCTTCAGAACGTCTCCTAATCCCATTTTTGAGAGCTTTTCGGGATTAGCCCCACTTCTGAGCCCCACTTGAGCTGAGGAGACCCCCATTACCTAGTCGCCGCGTCGGTCCTACCGCACACAGTAAAACAATTCCAACTCTATCCACGGCACAGTATAAACACACCTACAAAAGGAGTTGTTCACCGGTTGTTTGTGAACAGTAATTCATTCATGTTTGGGAAACAGTTTCCTTCCAGAAACACTGTGAGAAGTGTTAAGTGTTGTTACAGAAGAGGATTACCGGGAGGGCACCGAAGAGAAAGAGGGAGAATAACAACAGGAATCATTAAGTACGTGTTGGCGAAGAGGAGACTGACTGAATTAATAGAGGTACAAATTAATCCACAAAAATGAGTTCTGCTGTCTCTATTCAGCACATTTACCAGTCATTAGCTCTTTCTAGAGATATTTATGGCACATTTTGGTTGTTTTTTTTTTCTTCTTTCACCCTTGCCTCTGTTGCTCGCATATGCTTCTTGGCATCACTGCGGACGGCAGTGCCCACTGGTGAAGGGCCCCCCGAGGGTGCCAGCCATTGTGGCAGCAGCACACTGCCTCCCCCGTGTCCCCCCCCGGCCCCGCCACCCTCCCTCCTTCTCCTCCCTCCCGTGCCGAGCACCGGGGAGGCTGACTCCCTCATCCGCAACGAGGGGACCCGCAGAGCGATGCCAGCAGCCCGGGATTCTCCCGCCGGCCCCTCGGCAGCGCGGAATGAAAGCACCTTCTGGGTGGTGTAACACGTTAATGAATGCACCTGCTGGTGTAACACGTGGTGTAACACGTTACCCGCTCTGCTTTGCACGTAGGGAGGCACGTGTGCATCCAGACGTGTCGGGCACATGGATAACATACGCTGAATGGCACTGACGGTACACCGGAAAGCCAAGCAGCTAAGCAAATTAACATAAAATCCCATTTTAATCTAACTTCTTGTGCGCTCACGAGCGTGCCGCTGCCCCTCTACTTCTCTATTTGATGTTTAAATATAGCTTCATCGACTAATTCCCTGAAAAGACTTAGAAGTTTTCACCCCGGGAAAGGAGCGGTTTGTTTCCAGGAAGCGGCCGAGGATGCAAAGCCGTAGTAAGAGGCACCATTTTTAGCACCACCTGATGGACTTCTAGTTAAGACAGTCCACTTCCAGAAGTTAGGTTATCTTTTTTCAGGGACTGGAGCTCCCCTTCCTACCCTCAGTTCCGTGGCAGCGCGGATGCCTGTGTACCTGAACCTGCCCCTGCAGCCTTCCGACAGCACGGTCCCACAGCGCAGCCTTCCCTCCGGGCCACACCTCTCCGGGAGCTCTTTCCAATCCATGCTCCGGGGTCAGAGTCCTGGAAATCCACTTATAAAAGCTTAGAATGGTCTTCACTGTCAAATCTCTTCCTATTACCTCTTTCTGCTCCTGCTGTTTATTTACTAAAAGCAAACTTCAGTCTCAGGCAGCTGCCTGCTTCCAGAGAAAGGAACGTCATTCCGTGATGCTGTAATAAGGTATGGGATGGGGACTCTCCACAGGAGACACTTCCAGAAGAGGAAAATGGGAGAGGAATGGGGAGAGCAAAGCTTTGGCTTTATAAAGAAGAGACAACTACAATACTTCTGTTGTAAAGAAAGGAGACTGTCATAGGTTGACCCCAAGTTAGTGGAACAATCTGAGTCCTGGAGCCTCCCAACTTGCATGGTGTCTGGGTGCTCTCCCAAGGAGATGCCCACAGCGCTCCCTCCTCCCTAACTACAGTGAGCAGCTCCTGCCCCGGGATGAAGGAGAAAGCCTGCTTAGAACAAAGTAAAAGAAAGTTGTTTGGCCTCAGCGCGGATGATGACATGAAGTGTAGCAGAGTGGAGGGAAGCCAGGAGTTGCTCGATACCCAGCCAGACCACCAGACATCTCCTGCCAACACATGTCATTCCTCGAGGAAGGAGTATTTGGTCGGCACAAATGATCATGAATAAACTTTAGCATTGGCTGATATACCTTCCACTTCTGGCAAGCACCTTCCCTTATATTATGAAAGAGCTGGCAAATACCCTCCATCCATTATTCACCCTTTTCTTCTGCTACGGTCATAAATATGTTACACCTGTTGGCCACAGTTCCACTCACCGTTTCTACAAGCCTCACCTATCGACACGCCATCCCACTGGCACCACAACTAACCCTTCATGGTTTAAATCAGGAAACAAGACTAAGGGCAGATTTCCACTCTTCCTTTAAAAGAGCAGACACACACAGAAGAAATTTCTCTTTTAATGCACCTGTTTTTATTATGAAGGTCTTACCCACACCAAACCAGAAACAATTTTCATAGCAAAGAAAATAAAGCAACTATTATGAAGAGATGGTTGGTATCAGCAGGTTACATAGACATACAGCATCTGCATACACATATGGTTCTCCATCAACAGAATCATGCTTTTAGGGAACTGCTTGCAGCTAGGCAAGACACTATGAATCATGAGCAGGCACAACACAGAATGTATTTAAATTTGGAAATCAAAGACCACACAACATATATTTTTCTCTTGCCTTCCAGGAAGTACTACAATTTTTCACCAGTCTAGAAGCATTTTAAACCTTTGGAGAAGACAGTAGGGAACACCTCTATAAATGTAAATAGCGTTCAAATGTAGGACAATAGTTGTTCAGGTGTGATAAGCAAAAATTTGGTGCTAAGTAAAATACTACCTGGGGTTTCTCTGACTGAGCAGAAAGTAATGTGCTGTTGGGTTCTTTAGTTGTTCAGGTGTGATAAGCAAAAATTTGGTGCTAAGTAAAATACTACCTGGGGTTTCTCTGACTGAGCAGAAAGTAGTGTGCTGTTGGGTTCTTTGTTGGCTTTTTTTTTTCAATACACAAAATTATTTTTGGTCTTTAGGCACAAACTCACAGAGCTGAACAGAGTATTCAAGTTTTGATGAGATACTAGGAAGCTGTGGTGCTCTGGCGAGCGCATCATAGTGTAACTCTTACTATACCACTCCACCACAACCACTACAGAAAACAGCTGGGCTACATATGTCCATGGGTGCCTTCCAAACCTACTGAAAAGATCCCTTCTCTGGCAGGGATAACCAGCCTTCCCGCTCTTGGAATCTCCAGTCCCACCCCAACCACATGTTAGCTCCCACAGCATTTTATTTCAGAGAGCAGAATCAGCTTCTGTGTCCACAGGTGACCGTAGTTACCTGGGGTGCACAATGACATCAGGTTACCATAGTATTCTTGTTGCACATACTTGCATAATTTTGTGTATGCTTAATAATACATCAGTTGTTTTCAAGCTGCTGGCTCTCTTTGCAATACCCATCATGCTGCATTAATGAACTATACACTATATGAATGATAAGACATTTTTATTGTGATTTCTGGCACAAGACTACTGCTCCTTGTGCTAAAAAAAATAATTCACGTAGCCAGAAAAGGTTCCATAGCACAATAAGGACATTATTCAAGATCTTAAAATCAAAATCAGTAATCTATAAATGCCACTAAAACCATGATTTTAATCTATCTACAAATATACAAGCAGTTATTTTTACAACTGCTCACCAATGCATACTGCCAGTCTTACAAGAAAGTTACCTAAAAACACAAGGAAGAAAAGGTTTGAGTAGTCTTCAGATACACTATAGTACCAGTTGTTGAACTAATTATCCCTTAGGATGTAAGCGAGGAGCCAGCAAACCACAGCACAAGGCAGGAACACATGGCTAAGCAGGACAGGGGGAGGGCACGGGGACTTCTTAAACTAGGTTTGCGGCCAAAACCAGCATCTCATTCAACTACACCCTCAGGAACAGTCAGGCTATTGTCTGAAATTTTAATAGCTTCCATCACCTGAATGCACTGGCAGTTGCACCGTTAGTCGTGTGCTTTTCAGGCCGTCTTGGTTTCAACAAATGAGCACCTACTCCAGGAGCAGCGTCACGCTCCAGATATGACATGTACAATACAAAGAAATCAAGCCCATCGTGGAATACCTTCTGCCAGCCCTTCAGTCTCCCAGCAGCATAGCCCGTGTCCGTTTGGGGATACACGGGCAAGACGTTTTCAGCCTCCACTCCCCTTTGATACACAGCTTTCAGAACGTGATGGATTCAGGTATTTCTCAGTCTGTCTGTCATACGCTCTCATGGACCGACAATGTCTACGTCAATAAAATGTCCACGAAGCCTTTCTGCGACAAAACCACCTTCTTTCACAAACACAGCGCCGAGTCAGGGAACAAGCCTGCACCTCACCTCACACAACAGGGGATTCCAGCTCAACCTGGGTTATTTCCAGTGTGCTAACTTGTAGAGTACATCCTTCATCGCCCTACATACCTTAGTGCCAACACACCCCATCCAGGCGACTAAGTGTATGTTGATTACCCTCTAAACAATAATAATCGAGGGTTGCAAGCTGCTAGATGATAATTGCCACCTGTTCCACTGTTGGAGGGGGGGTGTGACATTCATATTTGTGTGCCAGGGCAGCTGGACAGTGTCGTGCTCCACTCACACCTCCACGAATCAGGCCTTCCACACCAAGCCTGGAGCCGCTGCTGGGAGCCTCAGATTTACACAGAGATAGATGGAGCTGCGTTACTTGCAGGATACCCCCCAAACCATCACAGCTTAATGATTCCAAAGAAAAACGCTGGAACAGCGTCGCTTGTGGTCACCTTCCATCTAAATCCTTCTCCTCGCAAATACAGAGTAGGATGTGGCTGGTCCCTACAGCGGGGAACTGATTCGATCTCCGCCTTTCCCGGTCCGCGGCAGAGCAACCGCGTCCCCCAGAGACGGGCACATGGAGCCACCGTGAAGGGCAAAGGATGCCATCCCCAGGACAAGATACCTTTTGTCACTGAGATTTGTTGGGACTCAGCGCTTCGGATTCCCAAAGGCATTCAGCAGCATAAATCTCATTCTGGAAAGGAATTAGGCTCCCGGCTGCCTTTGGAGATCCAGGCCAGTGAGTTGGCCGAAAAGAGCCGGCCGTGAAGGTGTTCTGCCAAATGCCACACTGCGCCGGCACAGCTGGGGCTGGAACATCTTTTTCAGCATATACATCCTTTAGAACGATCCCATCTCCCTGCTACCACCGTCTTCTTCAACCCCAATTAAACTAACAGACAAAAAGGCAGCAAGTTATTCAACCTTACAAAACGTAAAGAAAAAGAAGCTAAATTTTAAGATGTTCCCTGCACCTTCCTGGCACACACAAACAACAAATGAAACAGAGTATAACTCACTTTCAAACACCTGAACAGCAACCTTTTCATTTGTCATCGATGTTATAATTACACCAGTAGGAATCCTTATGAAAAGAAGGGCAACGGTTAAATAAAAAAAAATAATTCTCCTACGCATGAAAAAAAAGAGAATATTGTCTTAATCTATGTTCTTCAACCTTCTAATGCCTCTTTGATTCCAGGCATCTCTAAATGAAAGAAGGAATTGATTTTCTCAGGAGTGGTCCACCCAGAAAAAAAAAAAAACAAAACCCAAGCCCGTCAGTTGACAGAAGGAGGCACTATACCAAACCTGAGCTTCACTGAAATTCTGAAACCACAAAGATGTTTTAATATTTCCAGAGACTATTTCAAGAGTAACAACATAAAAACAGAGACATCTGGAATTAAATACCGTCAAATTTCACTTCAGTTTTATTTTTCTGTCTCAGTTGGACAGAGATACTCCACTGAAATACATATTCCCCTGAAATACATTTTTGTGTTAGCACTACTGAATGAGCCAGTTTCTAATTAAAGGACCATAATATCTTGTTAATATTAACAGAGGGCAATGTTTTCAGTCTGCGAATTTTTTACATCTTCAGCACATCCTTAATAAGTAAGGGGGGCTTAAGAAAAAAGCATTCAACAAGATGACTATACACTAACTTTTTTATGGGTATTGACACATCAGGAAGATTCCACAGTTTATCCTTTGACAGAAAAGCTCTTTTGTGCTGATCTGTCTCTTTTTAAGTAATTAAATGCTTTCTTGAAAAAACCCTAAAACAAAACCCCAAGAGAGCCAAAAAGTATATAATCTAAATAATTGTAAAACATGAATTGAGAACTGCAGTGTTTGGCTAGAATTTCAAGGAAATCCTTCTGAAGCTCAACCTCGCCACTTCTCAAACCCTGAGTTCAACAGCAACAACGTAACCCTTCACATACAGTTACTATAGCATTTTTACCTGAAAATCTCAGAGCCACTTTTATAAAAATGGAAAAAAAAAAAAAGAGTCCTGAAGTGCTCATAATTTTCCTCAAAATGACAAAAGCAAGGCCTATGGTGTGATGAAGCTGAGGAGACAATTTTCTAAATAGCCTGGCTTTCAGCCCTTGCCACAGCCATTACTTCCTACCACCAAAAAGTGCGCAGTCCTGGCCGCCGGAGGCTCAGCTGCAACGGGAGCTGGTGGTACCTGGGGCTCCTTCCTTAGGTGTCACCTTTACCTTGACAAAGAGTGAGGAGGAGCTTGACTTGCCAACACAAGAGAGTAATTTTTTTATTAAAAAAAAAAAAAAAAAGGAAAAAGAAAGTGAAACAAGCACTCTTGTCACAAAGCCACAACTTCTGCTGTCCGGCTCTGGTTTGGGGTTATTTTTTTGGTTAACTCTGAGTGCTCTGGGAAACAGGTCGGGCACGGCTCCCTTCCCTTCGCCCGGCACCCCTGGGTGCCCCAGGCTCTGCCAGCACCCATCCCGGTGAGCGGGGGAGGAAGAGCTTCACTTCCCAATGGAAGTCACAAAATGTCCTGTTGCAGCTGCACCCCAAGTGCATGTTATTGAACTAATCATCGGCTTCACCCCCCCTCCTCCCCCACCCTCTTTTTTTTTTTCTTTTTTTTCTTTTTTGACAGCTGTCTTCCTATCTCCCCAACAGGTGCTATTAGGCCCCGAACAATGGCGAAGGCTTTTAAGCCACTGCTGTTGACAAGTGAAAGGGAACAACAAATGGCTCGGTAGTGCTCTTCTCCCCGGGTCACTCAACCAATGGTAATAGTTATTATTTTTATTTATTAGCTCTGCGGCACTGTCCTCCATTGTACCTCCTCCAACCTCCCCTTTCCGTGACAGCAAGGAGCTTTTTAACTTTTAATAAAAATGGGCGAGCGCTTAGCTCCTGAGCTGGCTCTTTCTGTAAAGTGCACAGCTAATGAATGTTGTCCATTTAGATCTGGATAATTTATGATGTCAGCGGAGCGGAGGTGGGGAGGGCTGGATCCAGATATGACCATTAGTTACACTGCCAGGAGTGACAGCGAGAGTAAAGGGAGGTGGAAGTTGGGCAGAAAGAAGAGGTTCCCCCCTCCCAATATCTGTTTTTGCAGGATAATTACAAGGTTCGGCAATAAATAAGACATTCCCTCTTTTGAGGTTAACATCATTTTTCTTTGCCCTTCTTAGCGTTTCACCGACTGCATTATAATCCTCTTCAGAGGACAATGGCAGATGGAAGAAAACTTAATTTTTCCCTTAAAGTGACTGCACCCATTTAAACAATGCGCTCAGACCTGTTATCACTAGGAGCAAAAAAAGGTGCCAAAATGTTTTCTGATCCTAAAAATGAATACACACATTCGTACACATTTATTTACTAGTTGAGGTTACTCAATTAATGAAGTGTATGTAACAGATAAGCTCCATCAAATGCAAGCCCTGATTGCCCCTGTCTTGGCAAACCAGATAAATATGTCGGCAAATCAGGCAATTCCATGTCCAAACAAAATCAGTAAACCAGCAAGTCAGTCACCTGGAAGGGCAAATACACTTGAAAGTTGAAAATAAAATGCTAAAACCCATCAAATTATTGACATATTGTGGAACAGGTTGGTTTAGAGTTGGATGTTATCAAAATGAGGTAAGAGCGTGTATATCTTTTGATCATCTAGACCTATTTAAATTATAAATTGACGTAATTGTGTAGTGAAAGGGCTACAGTCATCAGATTGTCTGTGTACTTCCTAGAGCAAATCTGTGCTATTATAACTTGAACCTAATGATAGCATTGAAAGAACCATAAAATACTAATTTGGGATGTTAATAAAAGCATTAAAAGGATTTTAAAAATTGAAAATAGAAAACTGTAAAGGATATCCCTCTGAAACAACCAAGAAAACACACAGTAGGCTGAGATTTCTATTCTCTTTAAAAATACGACAGACTGTTTTACCACTGGAAGTGAGAATTAAAGCACATACGCCTGATGCTAAACAACTACACATCCTGAACTCCTCTTGCACAACATATGTGAAAACAAAATCTCTATCATCGATTGCCAGATGCCAGAAAGATATGAACAGTAATAATAATAGAAAAGAGGTACTCTATAAATCAAAGCTTCTGAAGTGCAGGTAGTTTTCACAGTAAATCAGACCGCTAGTTGTGATGTAAATGATATTTGCATGGAATCATTATGTCAAATTAAGTAGAAATTATTAAAGCTAATGTCATCCTCGGACTTGCTTAAAATAATCTTCCAAGATTTGCACACAGGCTTCTCCACTGAAGTAAAGCATTCCATCTGCCCTGACAACTTGTTCTGTTTGTTCTCACTTGTCTCCATTCATGGATTTTTTGGACTCTGTTATTTTTGGCGTAAATAGGGAGAGGAAATACATTGGGTTTCCTTTTGATCGAGCATTTTTCTTCCTGAGTTAAGGGATAACATCGAGATACACGGGTGGTTCAGCCATGTAGCAGTTGTGACAGGTAATCCCCAAATAAGCAAAGAGAAATCAGAGAAAGTCTATTATGCATAGCTCTTTAACATAATAGTTCTAGACAAGGGGAAAGGAAAGTCAGAAAGTAAAAGCAGAAAAGTCAAAGAGGGGAAAAGAAAACAGAGACAAAGAAAACAATACTGAGAACAAGGAAAGAACAAGATTAAGAAAGGGGACTCATTTGTCAAAATCCAAAACGTACTTATAGTACACAATGCACTGAAGGAGCAGGAGTCAGGGCAACTCTGCAGCCACTCCCTGACTACTGAAAATGGTCACAAAACCCAAGCTCCCCCGTTCCCCAGCCATCCAATAGATAACTGCAGCAGCCTGGGCAAACATGAAGGAGAGGAGGTGAAGAGCTGTAACACGAAATTCTGCTATCAGAAAAGGATTTCGATTCAAGCAAAAACTATACCTTCAAATAATTGTCAGCATTCTGAAGGGGCAAAACCTTATTTATTTTTTATCAGAGAGGAATCTTACTCCTACCCTGCAGCAGAACTTTTTCAGATTATTTTAGAAAACTTAAGACTTCTTCTGTTCACCTCAGGATGACACAAGTTCCTCTGCAGATAGCTGTCCAGTTCCACAAGAAAGATCATCTGCATTCAGGATGGCTTCATGGATCACCAAGGATCAGTGAGGTGAATGCAAGGCAGGAACAGAACACTTTCCCAAGAATTAAGGTCGTTCACTGAGCAGCTCTTTACACAATGACAACAATCAAGAGACACTGCATTCTCCCTGGTAAAAAGAACAAAGATCCCAGAAATATGGAGAATGTCAATATTTCCTCTGATGAAGGGAAGTTACTCTAAAACAAGAAACAGTCCCCTCACCTCTGTGCTACCAATCTCATCAACTGCCACCTAGAGTTAGCCTTCTCCCACTGTGTCCAACAAACTTGTCCTTGCTGCTCCAGGAGCTAGTTTGTTCCATCAAAAAAGAAGGGAGGAGTAGGTGTACCCAGCCTCCCAGATTTCTCAAGCTACCTGCTTGAGCGTTTGGAGATGACTGAAATGAGGTCTTTCTCATAAAGAAAACCAATTATGTTTTGCAATTCCAAAGCATTCTCCTGCATAGTCCTACAAGATCAGTGAACTGAAGCAGGATGAAGAACTTCAGATGAAGAAAGACCACCTTCTCTGCAACATCTGCAGTTCAAGATCTTATTCATTCTTCGCTTCTAAGTGAAGAGACATCAGGTTTCTATTGTAAATGAGCAGAAGCTGCACTTTATCACACAGAACTCTGGTACCAGTGATCCTATCTGTGTTCTCATGTTGGTTATTTCTACCGCCTGTATGGCTACAAAAGGAACAAGGCATCTTCTGAAAAGCTCTGACTGGGACAGAAAGCAGCAAATCACCTATCCAGGTTAACACAGGGGTCTTTATGGATCTGAAGTTCTAATCGCTGCCCTATCCCTCCTAAGACTGGCCTCATATTCAAAACCCTCAATGGGACCACACCTACCTATTGAAAGAAAAAACAACCCCAACCTTCCCTCTGTGACTATGATCTCAAACATTGACGGGTTATGACCAAGTAAAGGAACAGGCCACAGGGATCACAATGCTTGGTTTGAGAATTAGCGAGATAAATCCTTATGAGGAGCTGGACCTATATTCAGGAATGCAATCTTGAAAGACCTAAAAATGATCCTCCTGACAGTAAAAGTGGGTGCTTTTTGGGAATGATAGCTCCTTCAAATAAAGACCAAATCTCTCAATGAAGAGCATAGTGGACCAAAGAGCAGATCTATGAAAGAACCCAAAGAACGGATCTCTGCACAGATCTGTGCAGTTTTACTGCTGAGATCCCTGGTTCTGTCTTCTTCTGTCTTTATCTTTGTGGGGTAGCTCTGAACTTTGATTCAAACTGCCTTCAAGTCCCTAAGTAACTCAGCTAAATATTAATGTTTGCTCTGAAATTATTGCACTCAGACAACTGTCGATCCTGTTGTAAAAAAAGAAATCAATCCAAATCCATTATCAACTGTACCTCAGTTTTAACACTGACACATCTAAAATAGGTTAATGAACTCTGTCTGCATAATAACGTTATAAAACTGTTTTATGGAATCATATCTTTTTTTGATTTAATTTTGTGACTAACATTGACCTCTCATGTATGGTACCTACCTCTCTTTGAAGACACTACTCGACAGGATACAGTTTACATACAGATTTATTTTGTATCCAGTAAGAGATGTTTTGAAAAAGAGCCACACACAGTTCAACTTTTCTTTTTCAACCTTGAGATAAAACTGGACTGAAATCTTTTCTTTTAAACCTATCTCTCTCTGTATAAAACAGAGAAGTCTTGGAATAAAGATATATTAAATGTTTCTCTGGTATGCAGGTACGAAGGAGAGTCATACCAGATATGTGCAAGTATGCCATGCACAGAAAAGGACCCAGTATCAAAAGATATCAAAAGAGTCAGTATCAAAAGTGGGGTGGGGAATTAGAGGGATGTGGGGCTCCTGTAGAGTGAGGCAAATGACACGGGCGAATTCCCAGATTGCTTGAGAACAGGGGGTCTGGGAAGGTGGGGTCTGGAGTAATTGCAGAATGGTGTAACAGGGAATTTAATAGATCAGAAAAGGCTGAATGGGATAACAGGCCCATTGTTCAGAAAGTTCTCTTTTGTGACCAGTCTTTAAGAGAATGCCAGAGCAACAAATGACTTAATCCTGGGGGGATGCTATGGTGTAAATGAAAGCAGTCTATACCTTGAAAGCTGATGGAATAAATTTCTGTATCACATAACCACACTGATGACTGCAGCTTTCAGCAAAGTCTTAAGAGTTGCAATTGGCAAAAACCACATAATCATGCCCTCCCGTGTCCCCCTTTCCCTCTTCAATGGCATTTTCCAATGTGTTCGGGGCGCCAAGAGGGGAATAAGCCATATGAATGACAAATAGGCATGGTAAAATGCCACATAAAATACAATGGTTTCAGGGAGGAAGAGAAGAGAAAGAAAGAATTATTCTGTGCTGGTCTCCCTTCTCTCCTATCTTCTAACCACCAAACTAAACTCAGAGGCTCCTGGTTATATGAACACAGCCATTAAGCCCTACACCACCAATTTACGCAGCTACCCACTCCCTTGCTAAAGAAATGGAAGTGCCTTACTAGACACTTGGTCTAAAATGGAGGCTAACCTTCCAAATCTGTCACAGAGCATCATGTGTCTTTGGGAAACTTTCCCATTTGCTCATGTATTTCTTGAGCCCTATTATAGCAGATGATGGGAGCCAGAGGGTCCCATCTAATTCCTGGTACATCAAAGACAGCGCCTTTCCAGTCATTCCAACACAGGTTGAATCAGAAATATAGAAAAGGCAGCTTAATTTAAAAAGTAAAGGTCACACTCTAGGGCATAATATAGAATACGTTATGCCTACCCTCGCAAGGATGGCAGGGTAAGTAGTGCAAAATGGAACAATCCTAAAAATGGCACCATCAGCTTTTGCTTCATATATAACAGAAGAGCCAGGGTATAATTTCTTATATGGCTGAGGGATTAAGGAATATATAAAATGGCTGGTCTTCATAGAAAAGGTAGAAATATGCATTTCTCAATCAACTACAATATTTCTTCACCAAAATAATAGATTCTTATTTGAAAAAACATAATCTTGATCTCATTCTAACCTAGGCAGAGAAGTGAAAGGCAGAAATATAATGCAAGCCATCCCCAAACCAAAGTTTTTCTAGATCTTTATGAAACTTGTCCTCTAAGTTTTCAAATCCCTACTATATCTAGATGGAACCCATTAGTGGGTTCTAAATTTGGCCACAGAAATTTTTCAGTTCTCAGAGACTCTTGTGAATGATACTCAATTCTAAAACAATTGATCAAGGAAAATTATTGTGCTTTCCAAGAATTCAGAGTTGAAGAAGTGTAGCTCAGATGTGATTTGTAGTTTACTCGGTAGGCAGCATCACACTTTTTATCCGTCTTCTGTTTCCTATCTACCTTTTGCTAGAGGGAAAAAAAGAAAAAAAAAAGGAGCACCATAGGCGTGCATTGCCAGAGCACTCTGCACAAAAGCCAGGCTTCTGCAAAGCCTTGATCTGAGTTTAATTGAAACACTTGTTTCCATATATATTTCAGATACTTTTTGTAAGTTTAGAACATATAAAAGCACCTATGGCCACTTTGAACATTTCTTACTCGGAGAAAATAAAGGAATAAAAAGTTTCCTCTGTCTTATTTAAATTACATTTGGGTAGTTCTCTGTGGGGCTACTCCAAAATCCTTTAAGCCCGCTAGTCTCTTAGCTACATTAAATTAATGAGGCATCTCAAGCATTCACTCTTCTACAGAAGAGTGTAGATTCTCCAGTCAGACACCTACAATTCACTAAATTGGAAACATTGACCTAAGGGAGACATCAGCGCATTATCCTTGCAGACAATATCACATTGTAATGTAAAACACAAATAATATTTGGAGGATTAAGAAAGATGAGGTGTATGCTGAGTGGATTTTTCAACGTCAATAGGGATAGCCTTCAATGGACACAGTGCAGTTCTTCTGGCCACTAAACCATTCTGGTTTCACCAGCATGCAAAACTACGTCCTCCTTCGTATAAACAGCCCAAACACCCAAATTCCAAGAGTCCCTACCACAATGTGTTCCTGCTACTCCATACAATACTTCAATTAAGGCTGAGCTCCATTAAGTATGATTATAAAAAAATACATATGTTTCCATAATGCCACTTTTTCTCCACTGCTATAACTCTTCACTCCCAAAGCTGTGTTTATAATGAGATGGTGTGGTGTATTTTCCATTAAAAGCCTCGGCAGGAGTTTCTGTAGTTTTTCTCATGTATCGCAAGTTCAATACTCTTTCTGCATTTGCTTCACAATAACCAGTCCATTTCCAAGTGATTAATTTTCTATTCTAAAACAATGCATTCCTTTCCCCTCTCATTTTGCTGGTGTGGGGTTTTTTTTTTCTTTTCTTACCAAAAGGAAAAAAAAAAATTCTTTTTCAATGACATCATGGTATAAAATTTTCAAAGCAGGTTTTAGCGGGAGATATGCAGATTGCTTTGAAAAGTTACCCTCATAAATAACAACAAAGTACTGAATTATCAAGGCTGTAACTCAGTCAAGAGGTGCTGTAACCATTTATATTATATGACCTCAGCAGAACCTCTTGATTGAATTGCAGCCTTTCATTAAATCGGGCACTCTGTATTATTTTCTCTGAACTAGAGTAAATCAGAATGGCAAAGAGATTAGCCCCCAAGCCCATCTCTTTGTGATCTAGAGGCCTATAATTTTTAACCATTACCTCGATTTTATTTTGTAACTTAAAAAGAGTGTGCATAATCTACTGTGTCAATAATTCCTTTCTCTCTGAAGTGGCATAGTTTGATGACATGACAAAAATAATACTGTGTAACCTAGGTACATGTAGAAACGATACTGCTTGTGAAGGAGCAAGACACCACTACTGAAAGCTAGAGAAAAGTGGGGAGAAAAAGGGAGGCAAAAGGGAAAAGAGGAACTGTAGATTCATAGCACTGCAGATTCATTCACAAAAAGTTGGAAACCAGAAGGGAGCATTAGCTCATCTAGGCTCATCTTCTATATATATTACTGAATATTCATTATTTCATCAACCAAAATCAAACCTTCTTATTTATTTCTAACTACCATTTTACTAGAAGAGAAACAGCTGGCCTCTGAGTCAGGACATTCCATAAATATCTCCCTGCTTTTACTGGAAAGTTGTGTGTGTAGGGATGAGGGTGGAGGGAACCGGGGTACTTGTAACACTCTCTCTGTTCATCTCCAGCTGGCTTATACAATGCTGCCTCCATAATGCGAGAGACAACCTCCATAGCAGCGGTTCTCAAACCAAGCCATGACGACAACGTCAATATTTCTGAGCTTTTTATGGAGTGGGTCCACGCAGGAGCTCCTGTGGTCGTGCAAGAGGCCGCCGCCGCAGGCCTGCAGGAACAATGTCTCCAGAGCGTGCTTCCCAGGCTGCTCGGCACGGGGTGGGAGACAACGGCGTATCCAGGGGTATTTTGAGCAGGAGAACATTGCTCTGGGTATAAAATCTGTGTCTCAACATGATTTAGGAGAACCCAGTTTTCCTCATGGTTCGTATCATATGTTGGAAGAACACGGCCCTTATCTGGGCCTAGCTTTTCGCAGCATGCTTCAGCTTTCCTTATTGCTGGGACTTTGCCTCCTTTTCAAAGCCCCTACGTTTAACTCGGCGAGAGAAAAAGCTACAGTAAGTCCCTTTTCCTATTTTCTTATATTTGTGTAGCTGTTAGACATTTTGCAAAGCAGGGGAGTACCAGCCAGCCCTTCACAACAAAAGGGCTACTGTCACCGCGCCAGTCCCAGACATGGTGGAAACCAGCCCACAGGAAAAGGCCTGGCTCCAGTGTTAGGCCCCGGCCGAGTACAGTCACTGCATTCACTCAAATTGGCAACAGGTCTCAGTGTTCCTGGCTTTGAGCTGTGAACAAGGGTCGGGATTGAATAACCAATTATACAACCGCTGACTGAGTTTATCCAAGGTTTGCAAACTGCTATAATAGCCCAGTATTCACTGACTGTTTTATCCTTTTCCAGATATAGTGTCATATCTCCCCTTGTGCTCCATTTACATGTCACTTTATTACATACATCCATTAAAAAGGTTAATACAATGTCACAGTCAATGCCTAAATGTTGCCATTCAGTATCCTCGCCTTGCTCCCCCTGGTACTGTTCATATAGGCGCATTTCTTTCTCTCTTCTTCTCCTGCACACACACACACACACTCACACACACACTCTTTCCTGCTGCAAGTTAAATCAATTTGCTGTCAAGAATACAGAGCAGCGCATGAACAAAGCAGTGGCCAAGAGTCAATGGAGTAAAAACTGCATGCTCCCAAAAGTTGCCCGTCACAGAGAACGCACAGTACCACGAGTGATGGGAATAACCTTTAAAACTCTGCAAGCTCAGACAATCACTTAAAATTGGAGACATTGTTGAGACTCCTCAAGTCACCTGGGTCTCTTAAACTCTCAGGAAAGCCCGCTCACTAAAAAAAGTCTCTTGAATAGCCTTTCTTACTTTCAGAGAAACGTTAAACATACCAAAAATTGTTCTTCTCTGATTTTTAACGCTTCCCAACTTGACCCCACCTATAACCCAGACGCGTAGGAGGCTGGAAAAGACTGGAAAACATAGAACCAAAATCCCCTACATCTTCCTGTGAATGACTGATGGAGAACTTGCTTAAACTTGGGGTTTGTTTTTTTTGTAAAAGACGTTTTTCTCTGATCAAATTGATCATCTCTGTATAGAAGTTGTTTTTTTTGTGGAAACAGCAAGAAAAGAAAATGACTCAAAATCTTCCACAGGTTCGCTTTTTGAGATAAAGGGATTCCTGTTACTTTTTCCATTTCTGTTTCCTACTGCCCTATTAACACAAAATGGTATGAGATACCAAAGACAAAATTTTACGGTGTGATTTCTTACTATACAGCATACGAAAGCTGTTTGGTTCAGAGTGAAGATATTTTATCAGTGGTCAGACTGTACCTCCAGGCACACTCTCTTGTGAATGGCTGTACAATAGCAACATGAATCACTGCTGTTTGCCTATATGATATCACTGGGAGAAAGGCATAATTTCCAAGTTGAGCAGTACAGCAGGCGATCTCCAATGGTATCACGGTGAAGCTACATTTATTTTACAAATTACAATTTGATTCCTGATCACAAAAGCTGATTTTCATTTAACTTTGTGGCTTTTTATAGTTAGGAATAGGGCAGTTCTGATAAAAGGCTTTGATCCTGACAAGTAAAAAACTTGAGGATATTTTTTATTCTCCCTCGCTTCCTTGGGGCTTGAGACTTCATCTTTTTGGTCCAGATCAATGTACTAAAGCACAACAAAACCACATGTATTTCTGTGCCACGTCTGACCATGCGAGTCCATGGATACAGACAAAATGTTTTTAAAAAGTCTACTTTTGAGGAATCTTATTGCTTATTTATAGATTATCACAGTCTAGAGAAAATGCACAAATACTTGAATATCATCAAAACTGAGTGTTCTATCAACTCAGCCTCATTATGTGAAGTCTACCTGCAACAACGGAAAATGCAAGACTTTTCCCAATATGCCCCACTTCAAAAGAACATGAAATATACTATTCAGGCAAATTGTACACTAGCCCTAAAGGGAACAAACCATATCAAGTGAAAGTCATTCATCAGTGTAAGACTTTAAAAAAACGTTTTGGTTTGCTTTTTAAGAAACCCTGTATTTCCTTTCTGACGAGCGCTAAGGCTTCTAACACCACCCCCTGATACTTACAGAGACCATTGCACGTGATGGTACCAAACTGTGCTGCAGGGAGCTTAAATGACCTTAGTTCCTCACTCCTCAGTTTAGGAAAAGTTAGGGATATGTGAAGCATTGAGATGCACTGTTAGAGGAGCAGAGCAGCCCTGACATACTAAATGGAGAGACAGCCTAACTTCACTGCATTTCTTTGACTCTCAATAAAAACTGAAAATCTTCAAGAAGCTGTGTTACTCAATTTAGGATTCTAAACAAGAAAATTATAGCCCAAACCTACTTCCAATGAATCACTTTCCTATCTGAAAGCCTGTATGTAAAGTTCTTTCTTTCGTTCTTTTTTTTTTTTTATGTCATGCCTTTTGAAACATGCACAATGCAACTGCCCACTTTTGCATCATAAAAGATCTGTAGGCACCACATTGTTCAGCTATCAGTAATAGACTCTTGATTAAGCTGGACTCTGAACGACACATAGTAGCAGCAAATGATAAAAAGAGGGACTGCAGAAAAACCCTCCCCTCAATTTACTCCTAAACCAATTATCTGCAAGCTACGTGCACCATGAAATTCTATTAGCAATAAATTATATTAGCACTGCTTATGAAAGCTATGGCAAGTTGTTATCCAGAAACGTGAATTACCTCTGAACAGAAGAGAGGAATGGGACAAGCCTTTTGGCAAGTGGAGAGGCTGGTATTTTTCCTCCTGTTTCCTTCTCCTATCTAATTGTTCTAAAGAAAAGAAATTGAGGCTAAATTTTGTTACCACAGTTTCTTATAACTTCTTACAACTTCATAACCTGACTTTGTACTAATCTAACTAAGCCTGAAGCAAAGAGCTTCAGAATTATTTAAGGAAGAGCAACTCGGCTGAGGCCCTTTAGAAAAGGCCATTCTCCAAACCCTGACTTCTTTTTCCTGCTCATTCAAGCACAAAAAGGAGAAAAGGGGGCTGAAATTTCTATGGCCAAAACCAAAACAACAAAACAGGACATGACACACCTTGGCAAGTTTACAGGCTTTGGGACAGAGAAGGATGCAAAACTGCGCCGTACTTGAGCAAACACTTGCTACAAAGGCAGGCCTAACTTGAAAATACTGTTATTAAAAAAAAATGTTCTTTTTTGCTGTCAGAAGTCCTGAAAGTTCCCACCTATCACCCCTTTTTATTCACAAATTAGGGTCTTCCATGCGTTGGCAGGTCTGGTCACCAAAGAAGACATTCCCAGACGCACTGTTCTGTAGGAGGACATACTACTTCTGTGACATCTTCGTGTTACTTTAGCAACGTTAGAATCTCACCTATCAGAAGACAACAGCCTACAGCTCTGTAGCGTAGCTACAGCAGTCTGCGCTTCTGTATTCGGAGGAAACTGATGTCTCCTGAAAGGTGGTGAGCCTCTCCAGTAAAACCGAAAAAAAACATTACTGATTTGTGGAGCGATGTTTTCATTCCACTGTGAGATGGCTTCTTGCAAACACTTCAGTTATGTATAACTACAGCAAGAGGACAGAGTACAATACTTACTGATTGCTAACTAATATTTTTGTCTCAAACCTCAAAGGAGCTCTTTCGAACAATGAATATGAACAATTCTGATTTCATGAATTTGAACACTAATCTACAAATGTTACTAGCCCAGTCTCCCCCACAGTCCACAGACCCTGAGTCACAAACACTCTGGTGAATATTATGATATTAAAAAGAATAATCTCAAAAATAATAGCTTTATTTCCTTCTAAGTTTAGTGAGAAAATTTGACTGGTTAGTTTCCAGCCTTCTCATCACTTTTCCTTCTAAGACCTCCTTATTGTGATCACACAAATAATTTTCATTAATATTCCAAGTGAGATATTAATTAATATCTAGCTATTCAATCCTTGACAGAAAAGAAGAATAAATGAGAGTTTGATTTACTGACTCCTTGAAATAGACTTTTAAGGGAACTGAAGAAATTTAGATATTAGAACAAATTGTATCTTACGGAACTCATTCTTACGGTCACTCTGGAGTTCTTCCATTTATAATTGTGCCTTTTGGTATTCATGCTACTTCCTTGCCCTCATCAAAAGAGAAGTACAAAGAAGCAAAGGCGAGGGCAAATATTTTCTTCCATCACTTTTGATGGCAAGATGCCCTAATACAGCACGCTTTTATTTCAATTCACTTCTTAGCCTAGTGTTAGCAACAGCCAGTTTTAAGGCAGGTCCAGTAATTCTAGCTTGCTAATTGGTTATTTCAGAATCATATTATTATTATACACAAGAATCAGAATGCTACTGCTTTCATCAATCTTGGTTTAAAAAAACCAAGATATGAATTTCCACCTCTTCAATTTTGAGACTGCAGTGAAGTGCTGAATTGCCAGTGGTTGGTAGATAGCTTCTATTTCAAACACATATTTATCTGTGTTAGCTGCAAAATGATAGGGCTGTACAGAAGTAAAAATTCACTTGTTTCATGTTCCTAATCTTCTGCTGAATATCCCTTCATAACTTGACTATAAAGGGATGGATTTATTTGAATTTCATTTGTGATGTCATGCAGATTGAAGAGCATTCCTAAATATATGAAATGCAAGAAAATCTTTGAAAACTTTTCTCTCTGAACATGTAATAGGTATAACGAAACAGCCAGGAACTAGTGAAACTTAAGAGAAACGTAACTTCAAATCTCTCCGACTGTTAACATTTTAACCACCCTCGGTCATATTCATGTTGTTACATTTTCAAGTTATTTTCCCTTTACAAGAAACATAAACAGAAGTTTCTTTGATATTTTAAACCCCGACTTAGAGACCGTTTTAGCCTCCCTCCGTCCAAGTGGTAACTGACTAATAGCTCTGCAGCTGTGGAAGAAAACATCTCTCATCTCCCCCATGGTCCGGCACCTTCCATTTATGGTTAGAATGATTTCATTATGTTTTACCACTGCTGGCTGCCATATTTTTCCCCTAGCTCTCTCCCCAGCCCACTGCTAACTGTTACAAACCTTAGAAAGGATTTGGGAAGCTATCACTCAGAGCACCACTGAGCAAGAGCCAATCACCAAGGCAAGGGAAGCCTTCTTACCTAAACAAACCATTATCGGCTCATCTCATGTCTTTGTACTCTTTTTTTGCTATTACCTCACGGGATTAACTTTTATCTCTAATCTCTGCTCTGGCCAACTGTCAGGGAGCCTAAAAGCTGCCTGTCTTTTAATCTGTGTGTAATAATACTGCTGTTACTAACAGATAACTGTGAAACAACATGGAGGGAAGGAAAATACACAAATACACAAGAGCTTATTGTTAAAAACTGCTGTGCTAGCTCCTACCTGAAAGAAGGGCAAGATCCCGCGCGATGTCCATATTGCATTCCCTTCATTTTCTCTTTCATGTTTTCCTTTTCAATCCAAACCCCATTGAAGTGCTTTAATTTGGGGGATCTGTTCTTATTAACCAGCTTATCTGCTGTTCTACTTGACATGGCCAGGTTTCTAGGATTCTGAGAAAATCCTCACCTACTTGTAACTTTCTATTAAACAAACAACAGAAAATCAAGATGGGGAACATGACAGAACATAAAAAAGGAGAAGAAAATTAATGATCCTACTGTAAATGGAGATATCCAAGGCTTCAAAACAGTCAACATTTTAGAATTTGCCTTAAAATAACTAAGTCTCTTACTGGGTGGCATGTTTACCAGGCAGTCAGGCTTTACTTGAAGTTAATTCTTTTATAAGCTCCCCCCAATACTACATTACACCATGTTTGTTAAAACAAGGCTAAGACTGAAAGAAAAACAAAGACTTCTTAATTATGGCCAGGTGTGTAGGGAAGCAGTATGCACAGAATATTGGGTCTTGCCGGCTTAGAGCAGGGAAGCAAATCCTCATAAAAACTGCTCTTGTAGGGGTGTTGGTGGCATATTTTTTTTCAGATTTTAATAAAAACTTATTAAAGTCAAAGACAGACCCTTTGATTTAAATCTAGTCCTTGAAAGAGTTTGAAAATCAACAGGGGAGAGGAATAAAGGAGGTACACCAAAAAAATCTCAGCAGGAGAATTATGGATACAGTATTTTAAGGAAGTGGTTGTAAGGACAGAAAGGATACAAGTCTTACATGGAATAGCAACAGCAATTAAACCAAGCATGTTAGTGATAAATGTATATAAACGTGATAAACAGATAAATGGATACACTCCGATCACTCTCCTGATATGAAAACTTAAGAATCAGGCCTTGCGCCATCCCTTGAATTATCATCAAACTCAGACTTAGGGAAGCCAGGAGATGTAAATCAGCACATGTCAAAATTTCCTCCAGGCAGGTCCAAGACAATTACTTTGAGGGCTGTTACTCTAAGGGTCCCAATTAGAACTGACCAGGCAAGTTTTGTGAGGTGCTTTTCATCATTAGATCTCCATGCTTTACAAAAGAGGTCATTATCATTACAGTAGTCGTGTTGTAGCTGCCTACTCAATGGGTACATGGCAGAAGCAAGACTGGTGGGGAAAAGCAGAGAACTTCATTAGATCAGCTGATATTGACAATGTTTGCTTGCCCGTGTCCAATCTGATGATGACTTTGTACATCCTAACGGTTGCGTAATTTTCCAACTTTAGTTGGAAAGACATAATTATTTTCAAGTGAGGAAAGTAAGGCAGAAAAAGCAATGGCTTGCCTGAGGTCACCCAAGAAGGCCCAGTGGCAGAGCCAAGGTCTATGCTAAAGCTGAGCCAGGTGCCAAAATCATCAGGGCTTTCTGTCCATCTCTAGCACCTGGTTGAGCTGCACCTGGAAATGAATGAGAAGCCAATGAAGGTGTCAAAAAGCAGGTCCAGTGTGTCCCCTGTGGCTAATGTCATCCATAAGAAATCAGAAAGGCATTCTGCAGGAGCGATTGTCTTCTTTGTAGTGTCTAAGAATCAGGCTCTGCACAATGTGTTGTAATAATGGCAGTTACAAATCACAACGACAAGGATTACAGGGGTAGGGTCCCGGTATAAAGGGCAAGGCGGCGATCTTCAGCCAAGCAGAAACAAGCAAAGGGAATTGATAGCTACCAAAGCCATCCGAAACTCCAGGAATAGACGACAGACCTGAGACAGTCCCAAGCATGAGGTTCTTGGCAAAGGAGAGAAAAAGACCATCGTGAATGAGGGAGGGGGATTGGAATCACACTTTATCACACTTAACGCCTTTTCTAATGTCCGACGCTACCAAAAGACCATCGTGAATGAGGGAGGGGGATTAACGCCTTTCCTAATGTCCGATGCTACTCTCTCATCTGAACTGGTTTGGGGGTGTTTGTTCTTAGCTCTATATGCTACTTGACCAAAGACAAAGATGTCCCAGCAGCCAGAGCTAGCTGGCCTTTCACTGGAACTCAAACTCTTTTTGAGTCAAGTCATCATTCTTGAAAATATTTTGAATTCTAATGAAGAAAAGCAGGAAACTTATAATGAATTCTCCCATCCACCGATATGTTGGTGACCTCTGTCTCTGTATTGGGGTTTTTATCACACACTACCTATCTCCAAAGGGTTTCCCAGGATTTTTGAATAGATAACCATAAGGAAATTCATGGCCTCTCTTGCCAAATGAAAAAGTGACTACAACTGTCTATGATTATTTAGACAAGAAAATAGAGGAGCACCTAAGAGCAAGGCCCTCCGCCTCAGCAAGAGATCACAGATGATTTAACAATATTTGCTACTCAGTGTCAAAGTGCTGCTAGATCTAAACATGGACTGTGCTGGCCAAAAGATCCTTAAAAAGTAAGGCAAGGCGCATTCCCTCTCATTTCACATCTTGATATAAACTAAGAGGGACAAGAAAATTTCGGGAAACCAATTGCATAAAACCCTGTCCCTCCCATTTGTTTCACCTGACAACACGAAGTCTAAAGACTCTCCCATCTCACCCTGATATGCTTATACTCAGCCCCAAAATACAGGATCTTTGCAAGCATTACAATATTTATTCCTCAGCTCAGATCTGAAAATGAAAACAAACCACTATATCCTCTCACTGCCACCTCTGAAATTCTTCTTCATGCCACTGTCAGCGTTGGCCCCCCCCATTTCATTTCATCAGAGTAAAAATCTACATCTGTTCTACATTTAAGAGACAACATTCACAGTTTTTCAGACTGCCAGCACCAAAAACTAACAACCAAGTTCTAATCAGTGACAGAGATGCGCCTACGCTTGCTGCCCACTCCCACTAAAATAAGGAATCGGGGACACGAACACTAGCTTTGACCCAAGTGCCCAGATTAGCAACCTCCCACTTGCCCCCCCTCAGAAATCAATATATTGCTGTGTTTAAAAATGGTGTGCTGAAAACTTCTCAGAAGCAGCCTGGTGAGGGTGATTATCTGAGGATCTTAAGCGAAGCTTTAATAAGGTTCTACTGTATACAGTACATCTAAAAAAAAAGCCCACTAAAAATAACAATGAGAGGAGATGATTGTAGAGGATCTCACTCTCTCAGCATCATTTCGAGCTTGTGCCCACATGACTACAGCAAAGATATCTTGTCAGGCCACGAGGGCTTGACAGGCCTAATCAATAGCTGTTATTTTTTCGCAAGTGCCAACAAAAGAAAAACATAATTTATGCCGCACAAGATGCTGAAAATAATTCGTACTAATTGGGCTGCCTAAAATTCCCCTTCTGTTCTGTCTGTTTTCGATTGCTTTTAACTTTGCAAACTTCGACTGTCCACACTAAAATGCTTAGCCTCCGAGCTAGGGAAAAAACGAAAACACAGGAGTAACAAGGGCAATATTACTTTCTTGCTATCTGACAGATTAAGCTGCCATTTCTAAGCAAGATCTGCATTGGATTTTAGTGTCTAACTTCCTTCAACTGCTTTGTAAAAGACAGATACCCTGCACAAGAATGCAAAATTTTGTCAAGCGAAGATGGAATGAGCAGAGACCTCTTTCAGTATTGTCGTCAGAGAAAGTTAGAATGCAGGCAGTCGTGATGCATTTTAATATTTGTAATACACATTTTAATATTCTGGGTTCATCATTAGTCCCGGGGACTTGTAACTTTGGAAGCAGAGAGAGTAAATCTTTCGCCTTGTTGATTTTTTTTTCTCTTCACAACTGCGTACAAATATTACATATAGCACTGCACCGCTGCAAGGGGCCTTCTAGGTCCTCAGGTTTGTCCCTCTGATACTACAGTCAGCATATCACGTGATGCTTTTCATTAACTTCTGGAAGTTTTGGGGCTTTTTTTTTTTTTCTCCCAACACACTGCTCCAGAACCCCACTGTTCTAATGATTAAAAACCTAATTTCCAGATAGCTTTTATTCATAGCTAGTTTTTCTTGTTTTACGGCCGCTGCCATGGCCAATAAAAAGTGATGCTTGCAGATGTCTCCTGCGAACAGGCAGAATTTGGGATAGCATTTCTTGACTTCTAAGTTACTCTGATGATGAATTTGGCTTACTGGATGACCAACAGTTGAGTCCACAGGTGGAATTTGTCCTGGATTTGCTTTGGAGCAAACTTCTCGTAGCTGACACACACTGCTTCCTGAAACTAAGCTCACCAGACACGTTATCATCCCTTACACATGGGGAACAGCTGAATAAAGAACTAACGTAGCAATTGAAAGTACTAATAAAGGGAAGACTCCTCTATGTAAAAAAATATTCCAGGAAACAACCTCCATTGCCATTTGTCTACTCCACTATAAAAAGTACTTTATTAAACAGCATATTCCAATTAAAACCAAAACAAAACAGAAATCACTACCAATAACTATTATTTGTGTTATCATAGTAAAAGGTTAGTTTCCAGTCTCTGTCCTGTTAGGAGAACTTTGGATCTGGTGCAAAGCTGTCTAACGAGGTGTGGGTAGTGCTGATGGACTTTGTTTTTACCTAGTATTTTTAACTTTGTTAACACAAAGAAAAGGTTGGATGCTTTCCCCAAACAAATGAAATGCATTCCAAACCCTAAAACACCAGGTATAAGCTATGAAAGACAAATAAAGGGTTGTCAGGCCAAAGCTGTTACTGAGGGAACAGAGAGGTACTGAGAATTCGTTGGGGGGAGGTGGGACTAGTAAAACCTTCTGCATACAAGGATGAAGGACAATCAAAACTAAGGGGCAGTGAACTGAGGATTCATGAAAGGTGGTCACTGGGTTTTTATGAAAAGTCCCTATTTCTGTAGTATTTTTACATAATTCCACTGCAACTAAGAAGAAATACGCCCAGTAAATATCACAATATCCGAGGCTCTTCTTTCTTTTCTTTAGTGCTCAAACCTGGGCTGAGGTCTTACAGACTTAAACCCAGTTAAGCTCCAACAGGGTAGGTTTAGACTGAACATTAGGAAGGAATTTGTCACAGAAAGAGTGGTCGGGCATTGGAATAGGCTGCCCAGGGAGGTGGTTGAGTCCCCATCCCTGGCTGTGTTTAAGAGTCGTTTAGATGTGGTGTTGGGGGATATGGTGTAGGGGAGAACTTTGTAGAGTAGGGTAGATGGTTGGACTCCATGATCCCAAGGGTCTCTTCTAACCTAGATGATTCTATGAACTGTCAACAGAAACAGTATTTCAGAGGGAGCCTGCCCTGTCCTCGACAGGACCCTTCCTCTCCTTTGGAGAGGAGTTGGCTTGCTCCACAGTAGAATCAAAGGGAGAAACAGCAACCAGTTAATACAAAGAACTAGGGAATCTGGTTCAAGTGCTATCTTAAGCCTTGAACTAACCTGACAGGTTATATGTGACTCAAATTTTGAATTTAATTAGACCAAATACCTGATGATCATCCTGTGATTACAGAGCATGGCTCTACTCTAACAACATACATGTGAAAACACCTGAGGGACAGAAATACATTGTCACATAGATAATGGTAGTCTCTCTGGCTTTATTCTAACCTGCATCTGTGCTGTTAGGATACAAGCAGCAACAACATCAATGCACAATCTAATGCAGAAGCTTTTTACCATTCACTCCTAAGTTTACCCATTTTCAGAAAGGTTCGTGCTGTTCTTCTGTCCAAAATCTGCATACACATTTCCAACAGATTATTAATATTTACTATGAAGAATAAGGAAAGCATTAAGTATGATAAATTACGCTAACCTGTACTTCTATTCCAACATGAGGAGTTTAATAAATGCGACACAGACAACCCTTGCAGTGCAGTAATAATCCTCCATGTGCACAAGAGGGAAAAATGCCTTTTTTTTTTTTTTTTAAAGAAACATTTTCTTTTATAGTGTTTTTCATATACTGAGACTTTAAAGGGCATCACTAACTTCGGATACGGTTATATATATGGAAAAAACTTTCTACTCTCACAACAACTTCAAAATTCAAGCAGGGCAAATAGAGCATATTCTTTTGAACAAGGAAGCATTTTAGAAAAAAAGTAATTATGACTGAAAACATTCTTTTGTGGCTTTGTGGAACTATTCTATCTGACTCTGTAATAGAGTAAAAAACTCGTAGAGATAGACAGGCAGGTGATCAATTAAACTCTTGAGTATTCTTTCAGTTCCCCCCAAAACATTGAATCCTCTGTTAGAATTTCTCTTAGCAAGCAAAGCTTGCTTTGTCAGTTCCATTAAATGCAATTAGCTGAGTGATAGATTTATGTACAGGAGCAGGGTGGCATTATTAACACAGAACTCTGAATAATTCTTGTATCCATACCCCACTGTGTTGATTTTGCCAAAGTCACTGTTAGAATCACAGGTTCATTTACCTATGGAGAAAATCAACTTTCAAAAGATCCAAGAAAGAAAATCGTATTTACAAATGTGCCAGCTTCAATTTCAAGGTCTACACGACTGCAGAAAAATATAATAAAAACAGAGGATCAGTTTTCCTATTCTTTCAACATATACAGCAAATCAAATCTTCCAGATCTAGACAGTGCTATAGATATGTATGAGAATGAAAATAAGAAACATAACCACATACGTTGAAGAACAGATAAGAATCATCAAATGCATTACCAACGATCAAAAATTGCACGAGTGAGATTGTACCCTCCAGCTTCATCACACTCAATGACACATTTAATGTCAGACTCAAATTTATAGGATATAAACAAACCCATGTTTAAAGCAGTGCTAATGTTACCTTGGTGTTTACATACAAACCAGCAGAAATCTGCAAATTTAAACTTGACACATAGGCCTTAATCTGTTTTATAAACACGTACAGCCGAATTTGCACCGAGTACAACTTGGATGCATCTTGGGTGCAGCTTTTAATTTTGTGTATCGATTTCAACTTCAGCTTTTCACTTTCTTGTCCAGGTTGTTGGGCACTACAACCTTGCTTCTACTGCCAAGATGCTACAAAGCAAAATACGGCAGCTGTGAGGCTGCCCAAAGGATCTGGGAAGTTTTGTGACCAAGGATAACGTTGGGGGTTATGTATGCTAAGCTAAAAGCGATCAACTATTTTAGACATAAAGGGATTCCTTTCAAAGAACAGGCTGGATTTCCTCACACTAACACAAGCCAGAGACAAAAGACAACATGTAAAAGATCACTAATTTGAATACGGCAAACCTATTGTTTTCAACGCTAAATAAATCCAACAAAGCCCTCCTTTTAATGTAGCAGCTGAAATAGGGATATTGCATATTTCAAAGTCAAACAGCCCAGATATTAATTCTTCAGCATCATCTACACCATATGAAAATAGCTACCACCACTCTTCCTATGGCTGACTATACGCAGCCCTAATTCAGAAATTCATTTAGTATCCACTTATTTTTAAATATTTGCTTAAATCCACCTTTCTAAAGCATGGCCTAAGTGCCTCTGGTTTAAGCGAATTTTATGCTACAATAATGCAGTCATAAAAATTCCTTTTTTTAAGAAAAAAAACCAAACAAACAACATTGATCAAATCTGGTTATTACAAAAGTGGAGTGAAAAGCACCATTTTAGTATTTTAGAAAGGCGTCTTCTAAAAGTGTTGTATATTGGTAAAAAGGATTTGGGGAATTTACATACATTCTCTTATAAGAAGCTACTTCTTAATTTACAGAAAGTAAAATTAAAAAGAGAGAGAAATTATATGAACAGGTTTTCCAGTCCATAATATTAGGAAGTGGGGAAAATTCTGCTTCTGCTTTTTTGTTAAATACTCACTTCTAATGACTCCAAATGGGACTACTGGAGTAAACAAGAGCGGAATTAATATAAGCTATTTATACCCATAATGCCACAGTTCAACTCTTGTTTCATTAAGCAAATACCACAGACAAAGTGATTTTATAAGAAAAATGTGATCCCCAACTGAAAGTCAGTCTGGTATTAAATTATTCAACGTGCATTACTGTCTCACTCCTCTCACTTAGATTCCAACCACACCAAACACAGAAATACCAGAGTCGGGTTTTGTCACCTCTCACAAAAACTTGGTTAATTAGCGTAGCACAGAGCGATGCCCCTGGTACACACGTGACAATATACACCCACACACTAATTTACTCTGCCACATTAACTTAATTAGGTGTGGGCCCAAGCTGCCAGGTTCAAAACCGTATCCGGCTAGAATAGGGGAGCGAGGTTGAGGGGATCCAAATTCAGGTCCCCACTCTTGTTCTGCCCCCTGGCTCACATTTGCTGTCAGACTACTTTTAGTCTATGGTCTCTGAGGCAACAAACGCTTTTACAGCTTGCCGATACCAAACCCAGCGTACAGAATCCCAGTCTGAGGTTGCACTTCACAAGGTCACGGCACCTGGCATTAAATAAAAATACTGGGCAATCGTGGGGTTAGGTGACAGTTCTCTCTTCCACGTGAAGGAATACCATAGACCTGAAACGTTGCAGTAGTCCAGAATATATGCTATCACTGGCTAATTAGTAAAGTGACAGAACAGCTTTTCTAGACTAGTGCTGATTTTAAAACCTTTTTTTTTTAAATAGACATTTACCGGTATTGGTTTTGTTTATTTTTCTAATGTAAGTGGAAGACATGTAGGGTTGCGCTTTGCTTGAAATAAATACTAAAGAACGATTAGAGTGTAACATTTGAACATTTAAATCATGTGGGAGACCAATTTCAAGGAAAAGTAAATAGTTACGTTTCTGAGTTGCACTGCAAGTTGAAATGGCTTCATTATGCCCGTCAGCTTCATCTGAAAACTGGACACAGCCTTTTAAACCACTAACTCCTTCCCAAACACTTAATCAGCAGCACCCTAGGGTTTTTTTTTTTCTTATCTGTGAGGCTCTAGGTGGTTTTTGTGGGTGGTTTTTCTTTTTCTCCTTTTCTCTGAGGGTGAAAACAAGCTATTTGCATTCTATTCTTTATACTTTCAGGTGGAAACGTTACCCTGCCACAAACTGTTCTTTGTACTTTTAGGTACTTTTACTCTGTGCCTGTATGTAGCAGCACCGTGTGTGTCACCACAAGAGTGAGGATGTAGGGCTTTATAAGCTGTCCTGCTGATTTAGTGTTCAAACAAGGGAACGGCCTTACAAGAAACCAAAACTCTCCAATCTTCTTTCCAAAAACTGCCTGAAAGGAGAAGGTGGCCATTCACCCTGTGGGTTCTGTCCCTTCCAGTATGGACAGGATCGAGTGGATCAGGGCTGGAAGCTTTGTGGCTGGCAGATACTGAGCAAAAGAATATATAACCCTCAACATACACGCCTCTGGGACTTTCTGCACTGCACAGAGAGAGAGAGACCAACCAGAACAAAAATTTTCAAGAGAAATCAAAACGAAACATTGAACTGCTTGTGATATACCACTGGATTAAAGTTTCCTTCTCCCGAAATCGTTCTGGAAGACGGTTCACTTTGGCATCCGAACCGCGGAGACGGTGTTTAACTAATACACAAACAGAAAGGAAAATATTCTAGCGGCTGAGAAGTGAGTGCTAGCAAGAAGACTGTAATTCAATAGTCTGAAGCTGTCCGATACACGGTCTGCACATAACCACATTAAAGGAAACCTTGCAAACCACCAAACTGTTAGCTATCTGTACCGAAAGGCACAGCAAATCCTTTTAACTACACCTCATCTTGGCTGAACCCTGCCAAGGCAAAACTAGCCCGTGTTGTTTACAACTAAAATTATGCACTCCTGCTCCATTCAAAGCTTTCTTGTCCAGTGTCTTGCCTAGTACATTATTTGCGTTTATGTATTTTTCCGAAGTGCAGTTGTCCAGAAATTGCCTCAGAACTCTACTGGCTGAAACGGGTCAGGTTTGAAAATTTACACACGGTATTATTTTTACTATTGACTATTATGCCTTAACATCATCCATCAGGTCTGTCCACCTCACCAAACCAGACCTTCCCCACAGCAGGCTTTACAAAGTTATAACATAATTACTTCCTAAGCTATGCACTGTCTGAAGGCTCATAGATAGAGAAGACCCTCTTCAACATAGAGAAAACACTTCCAAAGAGGGGAAAAAGCTGAAACAGTTTAAACGATATTGGAGCCCTTCATGCAACATAGATATTCTGGGCTTCTAATCCAAAGTTCACTGACTTCCATTGGCTTCAGTAGGCTTAGACAATTACTAAACAAGATCACAGTTAATAGTTTAGTTTTGCTTAATTCTTGAAAGCATTAAAGAATTAAATTCTCCTCGTCACTCATGCAGAAGAACCAACCTAACACCAGTATAATTTCAGGTAGTGAGCGTCTTTGAAGGAGAGCAACTAAGGGGAGGACACAACACAGTACCCTTAGCTCATTTTCTTCTTCCCGTTTTCTGCCAAGTTTGCCAACAAGTGTGCCAAATAGGTGGAATTGTTAAGGTTTTATTTAATATGGTTATTTCTTGTAACTCCATGAGACAGCTCAATGGGATACAGTCAGTCTATGGCTCATCCTTTTTCTTGTCACCAATGACTCCATAAAAAATACAAAAAACCCAAACCAAAACAAAAAACATCCCCTCCTGAAGTACCCACTGTTCTCCTAAAAAAGAAAGGATCCACAGAAAGCCAATGCAACCAACTTCCTATACCCTCTGGTAACTCAAGAACACATCTATTTAATCTTTTCTGGTTCTTTTAACCCTATGAATAGTCAACAAATTAGCTGAAATCACCTATCATAGAAGATAAAAGACAATATTGTTCATGTTCACACGCATACTGAAAAGGAAGAAAATGTTTGGATTCTCAACTCTTACTTTCTTTTAAGCAGCCTCACCAGTCGCGACGTGCCCCTCACATACTAACTTCACGTCCCGGTCTCCACGGAAAGGTAGAGTTAGGAAAGAAGAAAGCCTAGGAATTCAACCCAGAAGTCAGAGGCTCTAGCACTCACAGCACAGGCTGGAGATAGGAGCGTGAGCTCCAGCGCTCCGGTTTCCTGGAGCCCTGCCAGCAGAGCCTTTGGCTTTATGGAGTTTGGGTGACTGTCTCCCGCAACTACCGCTAGATACACGGGAGGGGAAGCTGTACCATGTGGAGTTTGCCCTGCAAGTGAAACTTAAAAGTCAAATCGCCTGCGTCATAATATTGTCTCATCAGATCACAATGAAATGTCATGGCACAAGGCACTATGCTGACTCTGGAAACGCTTCAAGATCTTTCTTTTTCTCTTGGCCAAGATTATCTAGTCTGCTTGGTACAGTCTGCATTTGCTATGCATATGTAGGGCAAATTTAAAGTTTAGAATTACAGTTATGATACATAATAGTTGGCTGGATGGGGAGAAGTGTGGTTAGGCTTTTTGTTTTAGACTCTTTTGTGCATCCAAGCTGGTTTCAAGGCATTTCAAGCTGGGTGGTTAAGGGTTAAGTTTCCCATGGAGTTGATGCAGTGGAGCAGGTGTTAGAGCTTGAATTAACCCACCTAAGTTAGACACCTAGCAGTATAAATATCCATCTTAAAATACAGAAGAGAAATAGTAAGTCAGAATTTTCCCATGAAGTATCTTCACCTTGTAATACAGATTTTTATGCTTCAGGGAAGGGGTTAAATGGCTTCTTCTGAACCACAAAAGCTCATTAGCGTCATTCAATATAATGAAAGTGGGGAAAAGAGAGAAATTACAGGACAGGTCTGCAGTTCTACAGAAAGCAACTTAGCTTTTTTAATTTACCATTAAATTTCTTTCAGTTAAGTCCAAAAAAGTAGGGAAGTGGTTCTGACTAGATATTCCCAGAACTGTATAACAGTTTGCAAACTACGATCAAAGTCAATTTCCTACATTTTACTGTTTGCATTTCCTTTATTTCACAGTTGCACATGAGCTTTCTTGTTCACATGAGCCTTCCACTGACACTCCACAAGAGCACCAGTGAAGATCTCTTAACCCAGGCCTCCTAAAGCTCTGGTCTAGCCACAGTTCCTATAGTTCTAAGAACATCAAAATGTTCTCAGAACGTTCAATGTTTCAAAACAAAGATGTGACAACTGCAAAAAGTACCAATGAAAGGAAATCGTTTACACAAGAGACAGACTGGCTCTCTAACGGGGCAAAAACGAAGTGAATACTGTGCACTAAAGAAGAGTAGCATTAATTGTAAGAAGTTCATCCGGTTGACTTGCTGGGATAACAGCCTGTATTAGTACGGCACAACAACCTCAAAAGGAAATACCCCTATAGCAGCCACGGAACCTTGTCCAAATTAAAACCATCTGAACATCTTCTTGTAAGACAGGCTGCAATACGACCTCGCAGAACACTGGCCACTCATGGGTAACTGCTTCTACGCCCACTCTTATTCCACAGCACACATGGTAACGATCCATCGATGGATGTAAGGAGACAATGCTACATCGATTTACAATAGGTAAAGAAAAATCATGCAGAAAAATCTGTATTGCATGCACTTTCAACTATAAATAGTTGAAAGTTGCAAATTCTGATCTTTACGTCATGATAACCATACCCTGAAACTGCAGAAAATGCAAGAATTATGCATTAAACTTGTTTTAAAGGGAGTTTGCTCAAGAGGGAAAAAGCTGCGCTTACTCTTCTAGCTTAGTATAAAAATTGTTTTAAATGGAGGTGAAGTACTTACAGGCACTTCTCTTATTGAAAAATATTCTACGGATAAGTCTAGAGTTTTTGACTGGGAAAAGAGGTGGACAGAAACAGGGTGGGAGAAAAGTCACTTACCATTATATATTTTGTGGCTTCTTCACAACTTGAAAAATAAAATCCACTTAAAAAGACAATATCCAAGGCAGAAATCCATTTCTAATTTGTCACATTAATTAGTCAGAAAAGGTTATGATTTTGGAAATTCCAAAATGAAATTTTGAAGGAAATCACAATGAAATTTTTCCTTTACGAGTGTGCATTAGGCGAGGGGAGCTATTTTTTTATAATACTAACATTCCAGTTACTGGTAAAGAAAACACAAAACAATCATGGCCTTTGCCTCAATGAGTTTATAACATAAAAAGTTTTAAAAAACAGGGTAGGTGTGGGGAGCTTTGTCTTTCCTATCCTCCACAGAGAAAAGCAGAAATAGGCATCAGTTTACTTAGTTTCTTACAGGAACATGAACACATGCATATGTGTACACACACGCAGAGACATATATAGTCCTAATCTTAGTTCTGTTGACTTTGTGGGTGACAGCCTACCAATGCCACATAAATGTGCTTATCTCCTGTGTTTTTCTGAAAGTGCTGAAAAATGTCATCTTCCATGACCTGGAAGGAAGCAGAAAAATCTAGACACGTGACCACTGACCAGCAGTTCACCTGGAGAAGAGAAAAATGCTGAACATCATCCAGGACACCTATCAACAGTGGGTTAAGAAAGTTTTGTTCAAAGGTACCAAACCAACCACTTTATTAAGGAAAACAAAAAAAATCCCACCCCTTTTCTCATGTTGGAAGCAAATCATGTTGGTACCACTGAACACAGGTGCAACTATTTGAATGTGCTTATTTTGAGGTGTATCTATCAAAGACAGTTAGCATGACACAGATTTTTTTTGTTTGCTCACTTGGGGAAGTTTTATCAATTTAAGCAATACATTTACCATTATAGCTTTGAATGCAGAAAAGTATTTTTTCAGCTTAGTTTATAGTCCTTCTGGGACAACAAACTAAACTTAAAAAGTCACTCTTCCACCAAAGTAGGAACAACCACACAGCGGGTCATAGCAACGTAAATTTGCAGTTTTGGTTTTATGAAAGTCACTCTTCCACCAAAGTAGGAACAACCGCACAGCGGGTCATAGCAACGTACTGATAATTCTAAATTTGCAGTTTTGGTTTTATGATATAGGAACTTAGAAGCATAGCTTATTATATATTGGGGTTAGAGATCTGTAAGAACAGTCAAGAACTGCATTTAATAGCTCATCTAACAGAAATCGCTGCTTAATTAAGAGCCTAGCAATATTCTACACTATATTGACATTGCAGTGCACTTTACATAGTCATGTCCTGTTGATATCAAATTTTCACTATTATTTTTGCTATTACTGTCGCTTTTCCTGCTACCTTGGAGATGCTTGTTCATGCTCATCAAATCTAGTTAATGGATGTTAATGAGTTCTTTCAGGAATAGAAGTGGAAAGATCAGACAAGAAGGTAAGAAGAAAGAGAAAGTAAGATATGGAAATGAAAGATGAAAACTGAAAGAAAAGAGGAATAAATAACCAGAGCCTGCTTTTCTTTCTGTTACACGTTTTTTCTGCCAACGGTGGAAAAAAAGCGATGGAGCAATCCTTCCTCTCCTCTCAAAAAAACAGACTTCAGGTGAATCTTCCTCTACTTACTCCAGCCGCACAAGAAAGAAACAAAAGCTTGATAAATTCTCTTGTAAGTAACACAGGTCCCTTGAGCTCTCTGCCACCGAAGGGCCTCCTTGGTCCCCGAGGATGGGGACGGGTTTTATGAATTCAGCAGCAGGAATATCTGTGTGCCTGCAGACTCCTCCTCAGCCAGGCTAGAGCATTCCACAGCCCCCACCCTTCCTGTGTGTGCTCTGTCTATCTTCTGAGAGATAATAGCCTATGTAGATATCTCTTACACCTTTGGATTGTCAAACATAAATCAGTTGGCCAAAACTACTAAATGCAAAGTCAAAGAAATTTAAATATTGACTCAAGTTGCAAAATTCAGATTTTGAATACCCCTAAATTTAGATGTCTAAGGTCAAGAGTTTAGGTTCAGCCCCTCACCGAAGTGGAAGCCAGCTGAAAAATGTGCTTACCTGTTAACTCCCAGAATCATTAGTGTGAATTGACAAGGTCTTACTACATATAGATAAGATTAATGGAACCTTTCAAGTTGCACAAAACCCTCAAGGGGTTGGAAGTACTTTTTAATTTGAGTTAGCAAAGTAGACACACATTTGTACGTTGGAGGCACTGGGCTCTAACTCAGTCTCACTTCAATCTTACACATAGATAATTTCATTGATGTCACTGGAACTACCTGTCATTTAAAATGGTGTCATGCCAAAGAAGATTCAAGCTGTGTATCTGCAACGAAAGGAACTTGCAATAGAGAAAAGACATGACCAATATGTGTAAATTGGCCTTTGCAGCGTTAAGCTAACCACCATCTAATTTTGAGAAATGCTGTACCTTCAACAGTATTGGGCACCAAGAAGATGGCGACAGCTTGTTGCAGAAGCCACAAGTCAAACATCAGTTCTGGTGTGAAAGGTGGTGGGGATGAGATGGGGAGATGGAAGGAGTAAAGAAGCAGCAGTCCACCTCAGGAACCATAAGCAAGTCTGGCTTTGAACTTCATTTGTTTTTCAAACAACCAGGGACATCTTGCAAAGCAGAAACTAAACCTGTATCAATAAATCCTTATAAGCAGGAACATTTGACAATGCATCTTCCTGCAGGGGTTGATGCAGGTTTAAACAATGAAGTATCACATACACTAGAAATGATCAAATGAAACCGCATCAGAGTATGAACTCTTTGATCTCCCTAAAACAAAATGCTTGGATTTGGGGTAGAAAAAAGTTTCCGTAATAGTGTATCTTTTCTTTATTTGAATTTTCAATCGCATCAGTTTGTTTTTCAAATAAAACAGTATTTTATAGGTAGTACTTGCTTTGATCTAATGACATCCCTGCCCAGCAGCAGCTCCCGTGAAATGAGAATTTTATATTAATATATTATTGATTAAATTCTTACATTAAGGAAATTATGTTAAACTCTCTACTAAATTGTGTCTAGTATACCACTGTAGCTCCAGCATCTACCCATGCAGTAGGGAAGACACAGCAGAATTCAAGATAACAACCACAGCTTCTGCTAATGCTAGTAGCAACAGCAATTGTGTGTCTGTAATTTGGTCCTACATATCCACAGCCTCCTGTACACAGACACGTACTTCATAAGTAGTATTCCAGATTTTAATACTAAATGGGACTCCTTTCACATTTTAAACTGAAAAATACTACAATTGTTTAGTAAAGGATGGGAAATTTGAGGAAGTTGCTTCATCTCCTACTTAAATGGTAGCGCAGTGTTTGAGAAGAAAGAGAATAACAATAAATAAATAATAATAAAGACTGATGCATTTCAATACATTTATTTCATAAAGAACTCAAAATTTCTCTAGGAAGACATTAATGTGGGGGGGCCTTCAGAAACAGCCACAACCGTACTGGAATTTAGGATTCCAATTCTGTATTACAGGCTGAACACGCCAAAAAGCAGAGATATATTTTAAAGGTGGAAATGGGATCAGCACCTGCCCTGCTGAATTAGATGGTACTTCTGCATCTGACATTTCCTTTTCATCTTTCATATAATTACTAAAGTTTTTGAATTCTTTTCTTAAATAATAAATTTCTTCATCCAAGCTTAAGAATAAAGAGTGAAAGGAAAAGAATTATATTGGTATTATTGGGGGAGTATCTCCTATTTTAACAGAATTTTCTTGAAGAAATTCAAAACTAAAAGAAAATGTGAATCTTAAAAAATCATGTTCAAATTTGAAGTCTTTATTTTACTACGAGATACAGAGACAGTGCCCATATTTAAGTAGGAGACATGCAATACAAAGCATGATGTTTTTAAAGGATGCCTTTTATTTGGCTACCTGACACTTGAAATCATCTGTGGTCTGCTGAGAGAAAGATTACCAGTGGCCGCTTTTTAAGTGCATCCTTTTCCTAGGAACGTGCAAAAGAATGCCTGAATAACCCTTTACAGTGTTTTAAGGACAGCTTGCAACATAAGTCAAGGGAGCAGCATCGGTTCTACACCAGCTGAAAATCTGGCCAGACAACTGTAATGAGTGGAAACCTTAAAGGCACAGAAAACCTTCCCTGTCGGGATCCAGAGCTGGGCAATCCACAAGTGCTCTCTGACTCGGAAGCACCGGTAATGGGCTATAGATCCTGACCACAGAGGCATAAGTCACGTTAGAGAGTGTCTGCTGAAATCAATAACTTGTACCCAATCTATGATCCCTTCCCTCTTCCCCCCCCAGCCCACGTGTACGTCATCAACCCAACAATTGAAAGGTATTTTAAATATTTTCACTGCAAGGTACCTCCTGTTAACACTAGTCATGAAAACTAAATGTACGTTGAGGCAAAAGGGAGGGGAAAAAAAAAAAGAAGGACCAGTGCTTCTAAAAAGGAGGCTTTATTTTTGGCAATAAAAATTTAGAGCCCCCCTCTCCCTCCCCCGAACCCTCAGGTTGATTCATCTCTCATTCAAATTTAAAATGCACAGAGAGGCTGCAACAAACCCGCAGAAGATTGATATGCACTGCACTCCACACATGGCTTAGCTCTTCATTTCAAAGTCTGGCATGACGGCGTCGGGTTTTGTGATATTATTATTTCAATATATAATAAACAGGGTTCGATATAAAAACAGTGCGCTGCGAGTCCCCTTTAAAAAAAAATACAAATTGCTACTATAGCGCTTTGAGAGAAAGGGAGCAGAGAGATTCACAATGCAGGCTCGGAACTTGGCAACCTGTAAAAGTGCCCAGTCGAAAATTACTAACAGCTGGAGATGACAGTTGTTTTAACAGCTGAGCTGACAGGATTAATTTAAATGCACTGAAATCAAAAGTAGATAACACCTGTTTAGTCTTCCAGGGCCATTCGACAAGGTAGGCCAAAGGAAAAAAAAATAAAATAGCAGAGCCAGGGCTGTCTGTGGGAGCACGTGTGTGTGCATGTATGTATGTATGTATGTATACGCACACATGTGTGTGCCTCCCTTTGTTTTTTAACGGATGGAAGGACTTCAGAGAAGAACGACACACTTTTGAAGGCCTGGGTGTGCGGGGGAGACCGGGGCCTTGTCACACAATAAACGCGGAGGCCGACCCCCAGTCAGCTTGAAACATCTGGTTCCCATTGTGCCCACCCTCCCGCTCACCCTTCTTCCCCCTTCTCTTATCCAAGGTCTTTGACCCAAACCCAACAACCCAGAGACAGATCACCGGCTTTTTAAAAGCTGCGGTTTCTCACTCCCGCGTCCCTGGCCGTCCTCCTGGGTTAATTAATGCCTTCTCTTTGAGCTCCCAGGCACTAAAGCTCCCTCCCCCGCGTTCCCCTCCCCACCCGCCTCTTCCCCAAACTAAAAACAAAACTAAAAAATTCCTCACCTTCTTGCCATGCCGAAGCTTGGAACTCGCATGCCCATAAAATAAATAAATAAATTCTGTAAGGCATGTGAGGAAAAGCCTGTGAAACAGCAAGAATTTTTTTATGTGGCAGGCAAGGAGGGGATACCTGTCCGTCTGCCCCTATGGTTGTGATCCTCTACTCTGGCACGTGTGATGTCCTGCGCCACCAGGACTGCAAGCCAGGAGGACCACAGCCTGACGTCCCAACCCAGCCATCACTCTAGCTAAGAGCACCAAGTGATTCAACAAGGAGAACTGTCTGGTCCAGGAAAGAAGAATTTAGGAGGAGATAAGGAAATCAAATATTTTCCTGGTAGTGTAACTACCACACAAAGCTATGGTGCCAACCCCACGTTGTACAACAACCCTACAGGCCCAACTCCACGGCCGCTCCACTCGCAGAAATCCCATTTGAGGCAAAAGTGAGCTCTGCCTGTGAAGAAGCTACTGAATTCAGGCCAAAGGCTTCCCAACTCAACCTTCTACCTCGCTTCTGGTTAGGCAGACACATGAGGTTGACTTGTAAGAGACTCCTATTTCTAGCCAGCTTGTTTCCTCAGATCTACGTCTAGTCCTCTCTTGTACGTAGGATCACTGTCAGGCTGCATCTCCCCAGCAGTAATTAAACTTCACCCCTGTGAAGGAGTACACAGTTACTATTATCAACCAGGCTTTAAAAATGCAGAACTCGGACACAAAGAATGAAGGTCATGTGGAAAATCTGTGAAAAAAACCAACCAAACACAACAACCCACAAAGCAAAAACCAGAAGATATTGTACTTTCTGACTCTGCTGCGTGCTTTGAGCCACAAGACCAATCTTTTCTCCTCATATTCCTCCAGGGATGAAAGAACCAGCCCTACAGTCGGTACAAGGATGCTACAAGCTGTATACTTCACACAACAAAAGGCTGCCTTCAGCTCTTCCTTCTTGTTCCACAACCCTTCAGCAGGACGAAGGTGAACCCAAAAGCTCACGTGCTCGCTTCAGCTAACCGCAAGCCTACCCACCGCACTGTCACGTCGCTATCAAAGCGTGGTTGGCACCTTCAGTTTTCATAGTTGATAAAAGAAGGGAAAAAAAAAAAAAAGTGTTCAATAGAACAGTTCAGAAAACGTTTGATTCATTGATATCAAAAGCTGGAGAATCACAGATATTCTCTGTTACAGCATTAACCCTTGCCAGAAAGAAAAAGGGAAAGAAAACCATCCACGGTAGCTTTCTCTTCGCCGCAGGTTTCCGTGTACTCAGCTTGTATTCTCTTTGCATTCCCAGCCACTAAAGCTCCCACACGCTCCCTCCCACCTTCCTCTTCCCCAAACAGCATGCAGCTTCATATAGGCTAATTCACCCTGCCAAGAAAAGCAGAACAATTCTTAACTAAGCTGCATCTATATTTACTCGTTTCAGAATGTCGACTCCTCTTTTAGCATTTACTGTCCACCTATTTGCCTGGACAAGTGTAAATATCGATGGCAATTCTGACAGGAGAAAGAAGACACAAACGCCCCTCTCAGGTAATAACCTAAGCAAGTTCAAATTTGGGTCTAAATTTGTCCTCGTTTTGTTTCACAAAAGGCACTTTAAAACTCACGTCACGTGAGCACGAGGCGAACGCTCTACAGGGTGCACTTGGGATACTGAATTAATTTTAATGAAGCTGTGGAGTGCCTTGTGATGGACTGTACCTTAGTTTTATTTCTGTAAGGCAGCCTCCACGCGAGAGGATTTACTGCACTGGGCCCTGTTCCCCACGTTGCCAGCTTCGAATCCAGGGCAGGAGAGCGACACTAAGAGATGGACACCCACACCAGTTCTCACCTACTCCTGGGTAGGGAAGGACGTCAGTCTAATGACATTAAAACTTTCTTACTTGCTGAAGCATTGAACTTTTCCAGTAAATGAACCTAGAGATTCCCAGTACATTACTAAAATATTGGGCTAATACCACAGGGCATTTTCCCTGTTATTTTTCACATCCACGAACCTCTGCATGTCTGGATTCTGGCCAAGCCTGGGAAACAGAAGTGCCAAGGAACATGTGAGAGGCTGTTCTCCTGACAATTCCAATTTGGCTGGTTGCTGGAAGTGACAGAAATCCCTGGAGAAAACCAGCACTAACGACAGTTCATCACCCGATATGCAGACACAAGATCCTTACTGTCCATCACCAAAAAAAAATAATAATCAGGAAGTATTTCAAAGATGGTGGGGGGGAAGGACTGGAATAAAATGTAGAGGACCTATATTATAAGAACGAAAGAAACTCTCTACTCCTTCTAAACACACATCAAATAGAGTAGCAGCAGTGGTAGCTGTAGTAGCAGCAATAACGAGGATGATATGAGGAAGGCAGGATCACCATTGCTTGTATTCATACTTGATTCTTACAAATTTTATAAAATCTTTCTGCACTTCTAAATCATTAATTTTCATTAATATTTACAGGGGAAAAAAAATCTTGCTTTTTAAAGGGCTTTTTCAAAGTTTTCAGTCTACTGGGCACGCGATGATAATTGCTGCTCTGTTCTGCTTAATGATAGAGTCCTTTCCCTGAACAAAATAAGATGCAGTTTCTTCCCCGCTTTTTATTTCTTTACACAACTCAGAGGCTCAAAGAAGATAATTACAAACAATGCCTGAAGAATGGTTCAGTTAATGTTAATTTATACAACAAACTAATTACTACCAAATGGTAAAAAATCACATGTGGAAGTTCCTGTCTCCCACGCACACAACTAAACCAGCAGCCATCTGTCTCAGCCTGGGAGCTCTCAGTGACAACCGAGGAGAGCAAGGCAAAGGATGAATCCAGATACACTAGCTGCTGCTTCTGACACAAAATCATGGCATTTAAACACCAGGCCCTGTATGGTGATCTTAGCAGTGGCATTTTTTTCCCCCTTTCATTTGTAAAACAAACAAACAAATAAATTACTGGCATCTATAACTACCGCCCGATCTAAATTTTCTCTCAATCCATCTCTCCATCTATCAACTGTAATTCTTCCTCCCAGCAATTTCTATACAATACTCTTTATAACATCCTTAACACGCTGCCTCTCAGGAAGCATGAGGTGAGACAGTCTTTGAATCTGCTTACAGTATGTTAGACATCACGAGGGGAAAATGTGCTTTTTTTGTTTCAACATTTTTTTCACAGCCTGAGAAAGCAATTTTCTCCCAAACCTTGAAAAATCAAAGTCAGTACAATTGTTAAACGCTTTTATGGGATGCTCATTAAAAACTGACAGGGAGAAAATAGCTGGGGACAAATCCTGAAGCATTTGTTCAGTTTAAAGTCGCGTTGAATTCAATGTGAGTGTTACTTTATTGAGGACTTCAATACTAGATCCTTTACATGAATAAGGACCTTGGCATTTTGACTGTTAATTATTCTCTGATTAGCTTGCATCTAGTGAAACAAACTAAACACAATATTATCCCCTATGCTCTGTTCAAGAAATCTCAACTCCAATATTCTCCTCTCCCTGTGAGATCAGAACTCCAACAGTCATCAAAGAAAGTGCTGCACATGAATAGGAGCAAAATATCAGAGTTTAGATTCACAGTACAGACTTCAGAGGAGAAGGTTTTTTCCCTAACAATAAAAACTTACAAATCTTTCTATGTTTAAATATAAGGAAAAAAATCTCCTATTGCAGAATGGTCTCTACGAGTCTTATTTAGACCAGGACCCCCTCTTATGTTTATGTGTATCCCACACCAGTGCCAAAGTGCAGCCTTATGACTTTATTAGAAAGCAACAAGCCGGGGTAAGATAAAGACTGAAGATCTTTTAGTAAAGACTAAATATGTCCCTAAACACTAAACTTTCTGAGTATTTATCTTCTTACAAAGAAAGAATATGTTTCAGATGGCCAGAAATGATCACAGAGGAGGAACAAGCGTTACAGCTATTTAAAACAAGGTCTCTGTAATCTCATATTCATGAAGTAACACAGTCAACATTTCTACATGGCAAGAACAGTATCGACAGTTTAAATGAAGTAAACAAGAGGGGATCACAAGAGAATCTACATAACCAAACAATAATGCCTAATTATTCCTCATTCATAGTCCTTAAGAGAATTATGATATATAAAAAAAAATTACAGGGAAATGATTCTTGCATACAGCCAAGAGCATAAAACGATAGAGACAATAAATAGAGATAATAAAATATATTCACAGAAGTGAAGGAGGAAGAAGCAATTTTCCTGTCGCTCAGCCCTATTTCCCCTAATCTTTTTTTTTTTTTTTTTACCATTCGGTTACATCATCAAGAGCTGTTTTCTATGAATGGAAACAGAATCCTTCATAAGGATTTCACTAAGTCTCACAATTTTTTGTCACTTTTTTTTAGGTGCATGTTATAAAACATTAGCTACACTTTAAGTTTTCCTTCCTTTTTTTTGGAGTGGGGGGGCGGGGGCAGGAAATCACAATCCCGTTATACCAAGAACTGGACTTTGCTGCAGCAAGTGAACGACAAGAGCTTTCGACAAGGAGTCGGTGTGTGAAACAAACCACCGAGGGCTGCACCGGCGAGTGGGATGAGACAGAAAAAGAAGGGTCATTCACTACAGCGTGCGTCGCAAAAAAAAACCAAACCTCTATCTGAGGGGATGCTTTGGACATCTTGGAGTCCTCGGGCTGTGACTGACGTCAGGCCTCTTCCCTCCTCTTTCACCCCAAGTAGCCTCAAAGCAGCTCTCACAGCCAAAAGTCTGCCTCTAATTTTAGTTCCTACTCCTGGCACATGTCGTGCCCTAGATCACTGAAAGCCTTGAATTAATACACTAAGACCCGGTATTAAGCTAAAGAACTGACAGCTTTATGGAATGCATTCAGCCTGGGAGGAAAGCTACCTGGGATTGCCTAAACAATCCCAACATCCTCTTCTACCAGGAACAAGATTTTGAAAAAAAAAAAAAAAAAAAAAAAAAAAAAAAGGTGCCTCATTTTTCTGTGAGATTGAAGTAGTTGATGAGAGTAGTGACAGCTACTTACCTTGACCCAGAAGCCACTTCCTTGATAGATGTGCAGCGTGGCACAGCTCCTTGAGTTAGCCTTTTGCATCTATGAAAATTCAAACCCTAGGGTTTAATATTTTTCCTAGAACTTTTTTTTTTTTTTTTTTTTTTTTTTTTTTTTTTTTTTTTTTTTTTTAAAAAAAAAAAAAAAAAAAAAAAAAAAAAGGAAACTGATAAAACGAATTGCCACGAATGTTTTCCCTGTCCCAAGATTAATCAGATTGCAAGGGCGCATCCTAAGGAAAAAGGTCTAAAGAAAAGTACAAAGCCTCTTTTAACCTCCCTTTAAAGAGCTACACTGCAAAGCTTACAAAAATTATGTCCCTGTTTCATTTTCCCACAGTGATGCCTGTTTATACAAATACAGAAGGCATCTTCATTCTTCTCCTCTTGATGCTTTTTCACCTGTCTTTATGTCTGCAGGGACCTGTCTACTGAAAGAGCTGAAGCAGATGAGTTAAAAAACCAGCCATGTACTGGGTCTTGTTTGCTTGTGAAAATACTTACGAGTGTCATAGTTGGTAGATTTACTCTTGTTTCTGGTGAACATTCATAATGTCCAATATAAGCAGGTCAATCATTAGCAAAGACACGTGAGGGACCAAGGATGAAACTTAACTGGCAGCTGAAATAGCTCTCCTCTAGCATTTTAACAGCAGTTTGCTCCCCGCTGTACTGAAGGCATAACGCCAGGACAAAACCACCAAAAAAAGTTTACATTAGAAAAATCAGGAAAATTTTGCAGTTTGGCCATGTAAGAAAGCACCTCTAATTTTGTTGTCTTTGTCTTCTGTGGGCCTCATTACTTTAAAATACTAAGTCATGCATCGCATGTAACATTCACCGAGTACTGTGTTCCCCCTCTCAGTAACCAGTCTAGCAAAAAAATACTGGTATAAATGGCAATGCAGTAACATGATCATCTCAAAAAGACCGCATTTTTTTTTTCAGCAGAAAGAACAGGTTATAGCCTAAGCCCCTATGTCGTGTTTATTATTCATCTAATATTTTTACGGTTAGTTACAGAGTGATTCCCAATGACAGCTTCTTAATTTCTCTGAACTCAGATAGGATTGGCTTGGCCAAACTTGTAAAGGAAGAATGCATTTTGCCTGGATGTGTGTCCCATACCGCAAAGCTTCACAGGAGCTGTGAATCAATTAGATGACACAGCAAGAGGAAATGCATAAAAAAAGACTTAAAATAAAATAATCTTCAGTGAAATGTCTCCATATTTAGTTAAACAGCGTTGCTGATTAAGGCTGTACATGAGCTCAGTGTGGAATCCAGAATCGTTGCAGCTGAAAATCATTAGCGAAAGCCTGCTGTCCTCTAGTTTCATCTTCATATATTAATTTCACATACAATGAAAAGGAACTATTTGGAAATATGTTGCTTTATTTAAGTCTAGTGTATAGACATCCCAGCAAAAACACATTAATGTGCTTTACACTTTGCAACAAGACAGTGATCTTCCAGGATTTGAGCAAATATGCAGCAATGACTACAGTTGAAACCATTTTTCTGCTTAGTTGTTGCCTTTTTTTGCCTTTTTTTTTTTCCCTTCCCCTGGTTCCTGACTCTGTGGAAGGTAAGACGCTCAGTTACTGAAATGGGATATGTGTTGTGGGCAAAACAGAAAAGGAAAAAAAAAAACCTTTTTTTTTTTCCCTTCCCCTGGTTCCTGACTCTGTGGAAGGTAAGACGCTCAGTTACTGAAATGGGATATGTGTTGTGGGCAAAACAGAAAAGGAAAAAAAAAAACCCAACAAAAACCCAAACGTTTAGCAGAAAAAGATCAAGGATGCACACAAAACTGAGAGGTTTTTCTTCTTCCATGTGATCTTTGTCTCTAGACTATTTACCTTGAGATTGTGAGGGCTAATCTACAGTACAAAACTAATGCAACATTCCAAACTGTACTGGAAAAACAGGACACTTGGATAACCACTTCCAAGTCAGGAGAGACACTTTCCTTTCTGATAAAGTACTTGGACACCAGTTGTAACTCCAGAGCTACATAAATCTTTAGCTGTGATCTCTCTCACGCGTTGGCAGAGCAATACAAAGTAATTGTTTTTTGGGGGGTTTTGAGGTGGGAAGGAAATTTCCCCTTGGGCATGTGGTCTTTGCAATTACACTTCCTAGATATTTAGCAAAAATTTGAGTAACGGCCAAGCAGCATGCTTCACACACAACCAATTGCAGGCATGGATAAAAACACCGTTGGACTTCAGATCCTCTTCTAGCTGTCACCTCCCGTGCTTCTGTTATTTATTCAGAGATTCAATAATCGAATTAATTATGGCTAAAAGGCTCAGATGAACAACTGAGGTTCATATGCTTTCTTGCATGTTACAGCGTATGAACACGTGTCCTAAATTGCTGTTTCTCTTTGACAGGAAGAATCTGGCTCCCCGTGTCACGCATCTGTGGCTGTCCTTCCTTGAGCTGCATAAGCTAGTGCTTTCTGTACCTCCAAAAGGTGAGTCTGAGTGCTAATTCATCGTGCACTTAGATACAAGTATCTCACCATCTAGGAAATCTAAGTTTCTAGCAATTAAAGACCGCACAGACTTTGTTGTTGTTGTTACCTTTTACTTCTCTTAATAACACTCTTTCTAAGAACAGCCCTAATCCCTGCCTGTATAGGGATAAAAAAAAAACCCAAATCACGTTGGGTTCTTTACAAATCCTGTATTGGGTCAAATGTTGCCTTCTTAAAGCTCTTGCGTATTCAGCGGGTGTTGTGAACTTACATCTGAGAGCAGAATTTGGCCCGCATCGTTCTGAAGTGTCTATTAACTCTCCCACACTCAGAAATAAATCAAGATTCCTCTCAAGCACAATGAGGATAAATATACAAATAATATTTTAAACAAAAAAAAATATATTTTAAGAGCAGAATTTGGCCCGCATCGTTCTGAAGTGTCTATTAACTCTCCCACACTCAGAAATAAATCAAGATTCCTCTCAAGCACAATGAGGATAAATATACAAATAATATTTTAAATTAAAAAAATATATTTTAGTATAAATATATATTATTTATATCTAAAATATAAACCGCACTGCTCACAACGGGGAGACCAGGAATTCGCCTTCGGTCGTATGGGTCTCTCTTCCTCCCTCCGACGGGCGGCAGTGAGGAGGAGGAGAAGGCAGAAGGCTCATTAAATCCCCAACCCTGGCCTTGCACAGCGCCCAACCAGAGCGGGAGCCAGGAGAAGCCACAAAAGGTGCATGTGTGTTCCCTCTTTCAAAAGCACCAGACTTGAGATGTGTGGTGGGACATCTCGTTCCCGCTCTGTTCGCTTTAAAATTAATTGTTTTCCTCCAAATTAAACATCCTCCCCGCCTCCCCCCAGCCCCAATTCTTCTTTGCACAAACTTGGGAGCCAGCACTTTTATTTACGCCGTGCCCCAACCCCTCATTGCCACCTGTCAGTCAAAGCTCCATTTGTCTTCAGGAGGGTGAATGAAGAGGAGGGGGGGGAGGAAGAAAGCGGGAGGACCTCTGCATTGATCAAAAAAAATGTTTGGGGCGGAAAGGAGGGGGGAAGAAGGAGGGAGAGGGAGAGATGGAGATAGATTAGAGGGTAACAAAACTGGAGAGGAAGATAAACAGAGCCAAAAAGAAAAATGTCCTTTGTTCGTTTAAATGGCTCTCTGCTCCCAAGCCCTCTGCATGACTAATGCCACGCTGTGGTGTGTAAACCTCTTGGGCACATAACACAAACAAAGCATAACTCGGCCTGAACAAACAAAGGCCTAAGCAACAGTGATTGAATTCATCTTAAAACAACAAATCAATTCTTCCCTATTAATGCCCTAAATACCAGCGTAGGAGCACTGTCCTGTTGTAATAAACAGCCATGTGTTCAATTACCGTCTGTTTTCCCAACTACTGCTCTCTTCAGTAATTACACCACGCGATGCATTCTACATTGACATTATATTAATGTGCTGGGAGGAGAGATCTTAAATACGAATTAAATCAAGGCTAAACATCTCGGAAAGCCTTACGGAGTCGCGAGTGCTCGCAGGGCATTCTTCAGCAGAAAGCACAGACTGATTTTTCTCCTCCATCCCATCTTTTCCCTTTCATCCCCCGGCTAAATAAAGAAATTAAAGCACAAGCTTGAAAGAGCTCTACTGCCCCAAAGTAAACCTTTTCCTAAGCTCTCTGAACGTCCACTTCACCTGTGCAAGATCGCTGCTCCGTACGGAGCCTTTCCCAAGCTCGTGTCACAGCAGCTCAACAGCAAGGACAAAACCCCTCCAACAAGAGACAGGTGACAACAAAACCAGGAACGGGAAACAAAAGCAGAAAACTTTCTCGACTGAGGCGTAAGTAGGAGACTTCTTAAAAGTTTAAGAAAAGGTTTCTTACCCTTTCGCGGAACCGTCGAACAACTTCTATTGACTACTGAATAGCACACAGCAAACAGACCAAACAAAAGATATGATGAAAGACGTATTTACTTGTACGGGGCTCCTTCCCCCCACCTCAACCTTTCTTTCCATTTCACGTAACACCCACACGGCACCCTTGGCATTGTGTTGTTAAATAACCAATAGCAACCCCCATGAAACAGTGGAAGGGTTTCTATGATGCTGTCAAGCACCAGACAGATGCTTGGCAGTGTCAATATGGTTACATTTGGGTTGTGCCAAGGTTTGAAACGAAAAAAATAAAACAGGAATAATGATAATACCGAGAGAGAGAGAGAGAAAGATGGCAACGAGTTAGTGCACAGGCGTGCAATACATTTTTAAATCAACGTAGGATCATCCTACCTGCCGGGTTTTACTTCAGCAATTTCAACTGTTTTGGAAACAGATAAATAAAGCAGCTTTGCTTTTTGCCTGTGTACTGGATTGCAAGAATTTTAATAGAAAGTACAATCAAATTCTGGGGGTGTAATGACTGCAGATTTCTAGGCCCTCCAGAATAGACTCAGAGGCTTCTGCTGCAAAGACACGCCAAGTATGTCTAACATACGAGGTACGATAAACTTCCAAAATGTTTCATAATAAACTGCCCTAGGTGCTGCAAAACTTTTCTGACTGAGGCTTCAGAAGATATAGAAATTTGCACATTTGGAAGAAATCAAATTTTTAAAGCTTTTCTGACTAAAATATTACAGATTTTCTGACTAAAATAGTACAGCTTACCCTCGTAACCACAGCACACAAGATTCAGATGTATTTAAGTGTCTTTGTAACAACTTCTCATTTGTCCTCCTCAGGTCATTAGATACAAAAACACCCCCGAAACCTCTCCAGGTTTTGAAACTCATTTTTGTTTGACTAGTTTGAATTTTTTCATTTCAGCTGCCAAACCAAGTCAGGGGAAAAGCTGTTTCCACCTGACCCAAAATGTTTTATTTCATCTTAATTGAAATGTTTTCATTTCTCTTTCAGATTAATCATCTTAAATATCTAAAAACAAAAAAATATCATTTCCAATGAAACATTTTGTCTAACAATGTTGACCGTTCCAAATTTTCTACTATTTTTGGCTAAAATTAACTTGTTGAATTGCTAAATGGTATCAGGCATTCGTTACTATTTAACAGGTTTTGGGGTGTCCGCCCCATTCCTCCTTCACTCCATTCTGAGCTTTTTTTTTGAATTTATACATTATGGTATAGAAATCACACACATAGAGCATGTTTCCTCCCGAGGCAAAGCAGAAACCACGCTACAATTAAACTGTCTGAGAAGGAAAGATGATGGAAGGAGTTCCATCTTCCCAGCACGGCGTATTTACGGGGCAAGAGCCGAATACAGTTGTGCAAAACCGACAACGTTCAAACCACCTTAAAAATATCAAAGTTAAACAGACACGTAACTAATAAAAGTAAGCAACAGCTTAAGAGTGTTTTTACAAGGCTACTTCATTAGCTAAACAAGCAAGTGGGAGTTGCTGCAAATGTTGCTCCTTGCCGTATTAGAGGCTTTCCCTTGCTTCTGGTAAACAGAAGACACAAGACAGCCTTGTGAATAGCTCATGGCACAGACTCGAGATCTAAAGCTAATCAGACAGGATGATAGGTCATCTTCATCAACTTCAAAAAGCCAACCCACATGCTCGTCCCAGCTCCTTGCCTCTTCTCCCTCCCCGATCGCTCTCTCGCTCATTTGGCTGTGTTTTCCCCCTTCCCCCTCCACTCACTCCCTGCAAATGGGGCTGTTAAGAATGAACGTGGGGAGCCCTTCAGGTCTCAGCATCCTGGGCGCAGGTGGTGGGGGAAACTTTGAAGTGAGCTCTCCACTAACTCTAGAGCCGGCCGTGCCTCCTCCATGAGCAGCTCTTATTAAAAAAAAGACCCAAGTATCCACTAGAAGGAAACCAAGCAGGCCTATTTAATTAGGGCAAACGCTCGATATCCACTTCTTCATGTTAAACCACACAGTCACACAAGCCTGGGAGGTCTGATTAATTTTAATATGCACGGTCGTGACAAGCGCCTCGGGGGTAAGAGAGAGGGGAAAAAAAAATATATAAATAAAATCCCACAAACCCCGCTAGCTCGACAAATAGGTTTCAGCTAAATGTAGTGTGTGTTGCCCAGATTAAGATGTTACTATTCAGCAAGGGCTTGAACCTTTAATACGAGGGACAAGAGGCCTGAGAAACAGGTGGCTCGATCTTCACTCTTGAATAAATGACATTCCCAAAAGCTGTGGCACATCAGCGCACAGAAAGAGCTGGCACACTCCCTCATGTCTATTTGTATATTACCAGTCTAGGTCAGAGCTTTCTCCAGCAGCGATCCAAGGACTGAAATGAAGCTTGGAAAGCTAACGGCTTTCCTGAGGGAGGGGGAAATTAAAGAGAGTGCAAAAAAATGAAGGCAGACTGCAAACTGCTACAGCTGGAATACACCGGGGGCAACAGGCACATCAAAATGGTCCGGGGGTAAGAGTGGCAACAAGCTTTGAAAGCACCTATTGCCATTAATCATGGCTATCAAAGACTCTGGTTACCTGGGGAATTAGGGGCAGACAGGAGCCCAAATAATTATTTTGGTCCTGGTGAACCAGTTCCGTGCTGCGCTGTAGAAGATGGGAAGCGAGAGATCAAGAATCTTAAGAATCTTGTTTTGGCTGCTCCTTGTCTAATATTATGGAGCAAATGTGCCCTGAAAGGAAATTTTAATTATGGAGATCCATCAGAGAAGACTTTCATTCTAAAACAGGGAGGGGGAGAGGAACTGTATCTTCTCTACAAAAGCACAAGTTTCCTGAATCTCACTTGACCATAATGCTTTCTTCTACATTTAAGATGCTGTATCAGCACCTCAGATGCCTTTATCAAAAGAGAAAAGAAAAATCCAAAAGCTACAAACCTTTGAGGATGTAAGCAAGAGAGACTTGGAAGGGAATCTAAGCAAATTTTGAAAACATCCATTGAAATAAACCGTGACTATTGGGCTAAACCATTAGGAAGGAAAACACTTAAAAACTGAAGGTGACAAATGAATAAACTTCTCTTTGAGCAAGCAAGAGCTGGCAGGGCTTCAAACTAGGCTACCTCTGTTCCAGAGTTAAAGCACTTGCTAATAAAGGTTTAAGCTACCGCAGCACTTAACAGTGCCTTCTCTTCACGTGGGCCTATTTCATAAACTCCATCTTTTAATTTTTTAAAAATTATTTTTTATTTTTATCAGCAGTATATGAATGCACATTTCCATATGGCAGGGTCTTTGAAAGAAGCGCGGGGCAGCTTGATGCTGGCTTGCTCTACAAGAAAAGACACGTTTTCTGGTAACAGGCTGCGTAGATGAACATGGAACCCCAACGCACTCGAAGCATCCTGCCGCAGCAGCAGGAGCGGGCGAACAAAACTTGAAAGTACTCAACTGCAAAGTATCCTTGTTTGTCCTTCAGTAGAACAGCGTTACAAAGCCTCTTCAACACCTACTTTGTAAAAGGGACAGTGAAGAACCAAATAAAAGAAATTCAGACCTCAACCAATTAGAGTATCCTTAGGCTTTTCCTGAATCTGTTCACTTTATTTCTTCCCATCTCATCAGATGTGATTTAAAAGCAAGTGTCTGCATTTCAAAGGCCTCCCTTCTTGTGCCCATTAATGGTCTGCTTTGGAATTTACGGCTTACGAAGAGGGAGACCTCTCATTTCTTTACAAGATATGTTGATTAAAAGTTTGATAATATTAGGAGATATTCTGGGATCTTTTTTCAGCTAGAGAGCCTGAATTCAATATGGTTCACTTTTATAGACTACAGAACTGCTTAAACAACAGCCATTTAAATTACCACAAGAACAGGTGTTGTGATTTATAATGTAAACTTAAACATCAAACACAAATAGCCTTTGGGGGATGTTCAGAAGACAAAAATCATGCCCGAGAGGCCGTTCTCATCCCCTTCTTTCCGACAAAGTAATTACTTATAGCATTGCATACTATAATACCTGAGGCTCTAGTACTCACACTGCCTGTTAAAGCCCTGCAAACATATATTTTACCTCCTTACTAAACACTTGAGATTAATTGTTCCTGCTCAGAAGACCTAAGGACTAGTAGCTTGAAATTTTGAAGTAGGAACAACATTAAACGCAATATATAGATAATTCTTGTGTGTGCAGGTTTACATATCTCTATGTCTAAATATAAATATATCTAGTACACGCACCTTATAGATATGTATATCTGTGTACATGTATTTATATAAAATTCAAAGTATTCATTTAAACAGCCAAGCCTAACTGAGTTGCAGAGGTCCTCACTGTAGAAGAATGAGCTGTGCAGGAGAGTGTGTGTACCTACACGTGCACACGCTCGTGTGCACAGTCTTTGTGGTCAGGTAGATGCTCACATGATCCGTCTTATCCGGAATTCCTACAAGTTCTGTACAATAGCATAGATCGGGCCTCTGAAGATACAGTATGTAAGTTTTAAAGATCAACAGACAGAAACATAACCTGTTACAAACATATACTACCAATATGGAAAAAGAAAATCAATTCTTAATTAAAGAGCCGTAAAGAGCCGATGAGTACTCTGGCTTATTCTAAAAATAGGAGAAAATTTACTTGTTTGTTTTTTTTTTTTTTTTTTTTTCCCATAAGCCAAGCCATACATTTAGAGGAAAGGCTACACAGATTTCAGAGATTTAATTTTCCACAAGCACAGGCCATAAATTAAAATACAGCAATCCAATCCCATTAATAGTGCAAGAAAAAGCTAAGTGGCTGCTTTGGTCTTTGCTTTCATGAACTTGTGTCAAGCTCAGTGACTTCAAAGAGATTTCCATTTCATTTCTACAAATGAAGAGAACAGACAGACAGAGAGTCTCTGCCATCCTCTGATGCCTTAAGAAAACAGAAGAAAAACATGCCTGTATCTCATTCGCCTAATGATTTTAGCTGCAAAAGGAATCCCATGGTCGGCAGACGACCCTCGGGGCAAGGGCTTGAGGTCTGTCACACTATATAAGGCTTCTCCAAACCCACTCCATTATCTTCATTATTGTATACCAGGAATAAAAGGGGACTGACTCCTCTTCTGAAGTTCAAGTTAGAAAGGACAGAATGTTTCATGTAAAATAACATTGTGTGACTTCAGTAATAGGTTTATGCCTTTGGGGGCCTAATACTAAAGCATATAAGGATTTTCTGCAGAATTTGAGAGAAGAAAAACGAGCACTGTATTAGCAACGAGTAAAATTCCACAAGTTTTAGATTCACTGAAACCCTCCCTGTCTCTGTGTCAGCGTGACTCATTGTCAATCACATACTTTCATACAGCAGGAGGAAAATGGCAAGTTTAGACCCGGGGGGCAAACGAGCATGAAGCTTTATAGCTAAGTATAAACCCCGGCACACACACAAAAAAACAAATGCCTACACACACGTGCAAGGAGGAAAAGAAAGCCACAAGGTTTTGGGAAGTTCTTAGCGACGAGTAGGGAGCACGGCTTCCTCCAGGGAACATTAACAAGGGCACACACACAACAAAGCAACATGGAAACCATTCAAATGAGCAGTGATTCTTCCCTTGGCAGCACAGGTGTGGGCACACGTGTGTGCTTACATATATACGTACATGCGTGTGTTTGTGCACTCTGAGCAGTCTGTTGTGTCACACTAAAAATCATTGTCCTTTGCGGACAAAATTTACCAATTAGTAACTCTCACTTCCTAACGACCATAATTTAAGAAAACTGTTTACCTTGTATCACTAAAGTTTCTTAGAAACAATCTGAGCTGTAATTAATATTTTGGAATTGTCCTCCAAACCCCTTTAAGAAAAGAGAAGGCCTTTTTCCCTGATTGATATGAGGGTTTGGATCCAGACCTAAAGTTGTCAACCCAGCCCTTCCCTTTTTCTCTGTTTTTGAAAAAAACACACCATTTGAAAGAATGCTTCAAAAGCACATTTCCCACAGTAATTCAGAAGACAATTTCAAACAATAAAAACAGAGCAAACACAGCCCATTGTACAAGTTAAATAATATATAAACTTTTGAGTACATAGAGAAATGGGAATCTGGCTCATATCTGGCCTTCGAAAGATTCACAGGAAATTGATTTAATTAAAACTCAGTGACTGGTACATGTTTCCCTTTCTTCACAAAGGGAAATAAAGTATTACGTTATTGTTGTTGACATAATGCAGCAAAGCTTAACCAAGATTCTTGGTCTTCTCCTACAAAGCTCCACAAACCAGCAAGACTAAAAATTATTACTGGAATACACAGTGATCATGCATTGTTGAACTGTTACCTAGAGGTACTACCAGATATTCCTACTTGTAACTGATCTTATTCATGGGGAAAGTCATTTGACCTGGACAGGCTGGAAGAGTGGGCTACCAAGAACCTGATGAAGTTCAACAAGGACAAGTGTAAGGTCTTGCACCTGGGGAAATCCAGGAGCGCAGCACAGGCTGGGTTCTACCTGGCTGGGGAGCAGCTCTGTGGAAAGGGACCTGGGGGTCCTGGTGGACAACAATCTCGGTATGGGTGAGCAGTGTGCTGCTGCTGCTGCAAAGCAAGCCACCAAAATGCTGGGTTGCATCAACAAGGGCATCACCAGCAGAGATAAAGAAGTCATTCTCCCACTCAGCGCTGCTGTCACGCCACACCTGGAATTCTGTGGTCAGTTTTGGTCACTGCTATACAAAGATGTGGACAGGCTGGAGAGGGTACAGAGAAGGGCCACAAAGATGATCAAAGGACTGGGAAGCACTGGGTTTGTTCAGCCTTGAGAAAAGGAGGCTTAGAGGAGACCTTATCACCACATTCCAGTATTTAAAGGGTGGCTGCAAAGAAGATGGACACTCCCTTTTTACAAGAAGCCACATGGAAAAGACAAGGGCTAACGGGTACAAGTTACTCCTGGGGAGATTCTGACTGGACACAAGGGGAGAATTTTTCACAATGAGAACAATCAGCCATTGGAATAATCTCCCCAGGGAAGTGGTGGATTCCTCAACATTGGACACTTTTCAAATTCAGCTGGACGGGGCGCTGGGCCATCTTATCTACACCGTGCTTTTGCCAAGAAAGGTTGGACCAGATGACTCTTAAGGTCCCTTCCAACCTAGTATTCTATTGTTCTATTATTAATATGCTAATTACTTGACCAGTAATCAGTGATGACTGACAACTTGACTTCAGCACTACATGAAGAAGACATGTCAATAAGTAGATTTTCTGCTGGAATCAAACAGAGAAGACATTGTGCATGCAGTAGAACATACTTCTTTTAAGGAAAGATATTCATATTTGTGGAGGATCGCTAAGAACAGTCTTGCCATCTACACCCAGAAATATATATTGTTTAATTAGCCATTCTAAAAACAATCGTGTTGGCTGAAGGGAAGGGGGAGAGATACTTGTTAAAATGCTGTATTTGTCCCCCGCTACCTTTCAGTGCTCTCACACAAGCCTAATTTTCTTCCTAGCCAGCTCACCTCTCTGGCCTCCTTTTGTTTCATGTCCCATTTCCCATTCTCTTCTAACTTCTGAACTTTTGTTAGTTCGCTTTTAAGGAGAAAGGGAAAAAAACCCAATCCTTTCCTATTCATTTTTTTCCTGGATGGGGAGTGAGCAGAGACATGAATATGGCACCCTCATAATGATTTAACTAGGGCTTAATGAAATTTTCATCAGAACCTGCTGTTCATTTTAATGGCCTTTGAAAGACAATAGAACAATGGCTAGAGGGAAGAAAAGATTTTCTGTTGCATGCATTTGCAAAGCCCAACATTCAGTTGCTCCCCCCTCTCCCAATCTCTTCACAAAGCTGTAGATCTTTTGTTTGTACTGTATATTTTCATTTTAGTAGAGCTGAGATAATGCAGAGGCTCCGTAACCATTCTCATGCCTATCCGCGGCCTTTCCTTAATGGAGTCTGTGCAGCTTGTACAACCTCATGCTCAACAGAGTATTTTCACATTGCCCAGAACCCCTTGTTCTTTCCTCTCTCTCATATAAAAATCTGGTCTCCTTCCCTCCCACCGTACACAGGAAAGATCTTTTCCGTTCAAAGGCACAAGGTCATGGTCATAGCACTGACCATTAAGTCAACGTAAATGCAAAACGACACGCTATGATTATACGCAATATTCAAAAATATGCTTAGACAAGTAATTTGTTTCCCAACAGACCCTTACTATGTGCTCCAGTCAAGAAGAGAAGATTAATTTACCATCCTGACATGCTCTTGTACGTAACAGCGTGGCTGTGTTTGCACCTGTATTTTCATTTCACTGTGCAGGTTGTCTTAAATTTTTTTTTTTGTAGGCGCTGTCAATTCACGCTTCAACACTGAGATGGGCTCTGAGGGCCATGATTTGAAATGTTTGAAATAGATGTCTACAACAGGACGGGCGGGTGTAAATGAAAATGAAGTCTTATTACTGTGCATTAGGGAATAGGGCTCAGTATGTTCACACAACACCAACTGGCTCACAGTCCCCTGGAAATCTAATTGTAAATATGCATGCTGGATACCTACAGAGTATATAGTGAGAACTTTATCTTCCAGTCAGGAGTTTCTCTCTGCCCCAAATAGGCAGGAACTGAAAATCATACTTAAAGGAATGCTGTTCTGTAGCTTCTCAGAGGCGAGATGTTCGGTTTTAGTGGAAGCCCACAGAGCACAGGTGACACAGTCTCTGACTGGACACCCAGTTTCAAAAATTCTCCAGAGATGACACCTATACACCAAGGTTGAAACTTGCTGGCCAGACATAATGTAGAGAAAGAAGCCTGTATGGTGTCTGTATAGCACCTGCACTACAGATAAATAGAGGACGACACGACAGGACATGCTCTGAACAAAAGCCTTCATGAATTCCAAACTTAACTCCTTACCTTTCAAATAATGACATGTCTACTAGATAATTTCACCAAAAAATTGACATTGCTGCTAACACTGCTTTTTGCTCTCGAAATGGGGGGCGGGGGAGTAGTGGTGTAAATGACCCCCAGGCTGTTAGAATTACAGTGTCCATTGTGCCCCATGTTGAGGAGGTCGCCGTGTCTATCGCAACTGTGACAAAAAGACAGACAAAGGCTCTCGTTTGGGAAAAGCTAAAAACATTACCTATGATGGGATACTGCTGAAATTTATCTCTAATGTAGACAAGAACTATTAAGTTCTTTACTTCAATTTTGCTAGCAAGAAAAAGCGAATGGAGCAGAAAATGGGAAGATTAAAAAGTATAAAGTATACGTCTCCAAAGAATCTGGAGAAAAGAAAAGAAAAGAAAAGAAAACAAAACAGACAATTTTGGCCAGTCTCCCAGGCCTTACCTTCTGGCTCGTTTTTTATGAGCTCTTCCATTTTTCTTTGCTTCAGGGTGTCCACAACATCCGCTAGGCTCCCTTTGCGCCTTTCGGGGGTTCCCAGGGCTGTGCTGGACAATGACTCTCCACTCTGACGCCCACCTTCTTCTGCCTTCAAGGGTGAGGTAGATGAGTTGTGCGGGGCAAATGAAGACATCACTTTATTGCCATCAACTTCCTGAAAGGGGAGAAAAATGAGATGAAACATTTCTTTCTTTTCTTAAAGAAGAAAAAAATAAAGATGGAAAGAAAGAACAATCCTTTGTTCTTTGAGTTCATTGCTGTTTGTTCTTCTGTTGAAACCTTTAAAAAGGCATGCAATGCTTCAAAAACACCCAGAACAAAGCCTATCCATAAAGCATAAACCAAGATTACAGGCTGAAGTGAACAAAAATCTGCTTGCAGGAGAGAAACATAAAATACAGTTTTTCCCTAATTGAGAAGAAGTGTTGTACTCATAGGTTTCCTAATAACAATGGTATTGATTACCTTTAATTGTTTGTTCTTTTACAGCTTGCTTTCGAAAAAAATCTTCAATTTTTACAAGGACCATTAATTTCCTGACTTTATAAACTACTTAATGCCTTGATGGCTAGTTGTTTTAAGAAATGAAATAGTAACCAAGTATTAAATACCCTTCACCATATGACTTATTTTAACTCACAGTTCAAGTAGTTCTCCCATCTATATGGGATGAAGCAATTGTTTTCTAATTCTCCTTCTATTTTCCCCTTCTATCTCATACCTTCATTTCTCGTAGAGACAGTATCTTTCACACAGGTGGTCCTAACGACTTTCACTACAGGCAAAATGGCAAAACTCTGTGACCTGGAACATACACACAATCCTCCTCACCTGAGAGTCCACAGAGGTCTATTCATTAATTTTAATGGAAACCATAGCTGGCTCCAGCATCTTCAAACTTGCCTTCATTAACATGAGAGCCTTCTCCTCCACACCTTCTCCAACACAGAGCAATGTTCTCTGCAATTCCTTTTCCCTTCTATGTCTCTTTTATGCCCTACCCTTCTGTACACATCTCTGAAACCCTCTTTTCCCCTCTGCTAACATATGCCATCTACACCTTCCAAAACGTAGGTCAATGTCTCTGAACAAAGCTTGCTGCAGAGTACATACACTGCATAATATAATGCTGCAACCAGGAACAGTTTTTATTTTGATGAGATTCTCCAGAGGTTTTTTTGTTCTTTTTCATTATCCTATTTCCTTACATTTTTGTATTCCAGATGTTTAATGAATATTATTTCTAAAAAAGCCATTAGACCATCTTGTGACCTCAGTTACGGACTTGGTTGAAAGAGTCTTAATAATGTTTAAATTGTTTTCATTTCACAGTGTATGAAAGTGACACATATATGGTTTTTAGTGATTTGCATTACAATTTTATCTTTTTTTTTTTTCTGAGTACTTTTTGGTGTCTCTGGTTTAACAAACCCCAATATTTCAGCAAAACCCCTGTCTTTTCATAAATAGAACATAAATTGCTAAAAATTACCTCCATGAACTTTGAGTAAAGTAACATGGGAGAAAGGAAGTAAAGAATGGATTTATTTTCACGGACTACTTCATACTGGCAAAAAGATTACCTTTGGTTAAAAAAACTTTTAGTGCAAACAGTTCTGAGCAGCTTGAACGTGTTATACTAGTGAATAAATTCCCTAACAGAATCGGATTTAACTGAGATTACAATCTGGGCCATCATATGCCCCAAAAGCCAAACCCAGTGATGTTAATGAGAGACTTTCTACTGACGTCAATGAGCTTTTGACCAAGCCCTAAAAAATTTTCTGACTCTAGTCAACAGAAATGCTTCTGTTTTTTTATCTTGCAACTCTCTCCATTTTTGTTCTGCACTTGGGAAATTACTAGTTGTTAACACTGGACTTCAAAAATTATTTGGAGCCAACTGTAATTTTTTTCCCACGTATACAGACCTGAATAAATTGGGTTTTAACACCGATCTAGCTGAGCAAAATAGTTAACTTCAGCATCAGTTCAGATTTTAGCTAACATTCAAACTTATTATCATCAAGGGGGAATTTTTTTCTTATAGATAAGGCCGAAAGAGGAAATATCTTGAAAGCTGCTTTCTTATTCACGCTTTAAAGACAGATAAGCCAAATACTATCCTTAGTTACAGTTCTGAAATCCACCTATTCTATCAATTATGTATAGGAACAGTATAATTCCAATTTTACGAGAAACTAGTTTCTTCATTTTATCCCGAAGTGGGCCACGAAGAAACTCATGTTTCTGTCTAAGTCACACATTGTTACAGATACAAAGTACTTGCAACAGCTGCCAAAACCTCAGGAATCATCACTGCTGCTTCCATGGACATTTTTGGTACAGGCAAGTGGTTTTGTATGTAAAAATATCTTCTGAGCCTACAAGTTTGTTATAAGAAAAGAAGCCTAAGAACACAAGACTGAATGATATGTAAGGTAATAAAAAGTGATTTTCTAAATTACAAATTGTTTGGCATTCAAATGGAACACCCACAAGTATTTTCAAAACTACTAACATTTCCCTGCCCCTTTTTCTGGGGAAAGGAAGTGTGAGGGGGAGAGGACAAGAGCGAAGTTTGTGGGTACAGCATCATCAAAGGACTCTGGGTCCTCAGAAAAAGTCACTTTTGTTTCTGCAAATTCAGTTTCCTACCTGTAAAACAGGCACAAAAGAAGTAACTTCTTATATTGGAAAGGTCTTGGAACACAGAGACACCCTGATCCTACAATGTTGGCTGAAAGCATTTATACCGTACCATAGTCAAGAAGACTTCACGGCTCAACAAAAAAAGGAAAGGGAAGTATTCTACACAGATATTTTAAAAATAAACATCTAAGTAATCACTCCCCAAACAAAATGTTTCCTTAGGCCGCTCCTGTTATGTGTGCACGTATGCAGTGTTTGCATATAACATACGTGGGCTATTTATACACTTGTGAGGTTTAAGACGCGCTCCGCTTAATCAAAACACATATACAGTAGGGGGAACAGCTGCAATCACATCTCAGTGGGCTAAATTACAGTACACCAGTGAATTATTCATTCAAAAAGATCTGTAGCAATCACACATTCACGGCGTGATTTGCAGCCTAAGAGGAATCCTCTCCTTCCCGCGGCAGCGGATGGATGAGCACAGGCATCAGCTGCTGGGAGCTCAACACACCTCCTCTCGCACACCAGCTCCAGCACCTGCCTCTCCTACTCACCCAGGATCTTTTTATTCTGTCCTTCAGAACAACCTGAAACGCTCAACTGGTACCTTGGCTTTTGCCTTATGTCCCTGTGTTTTATTTTGCTCTTTCTTAGGCCGTCACTGGGGAAAGTGAAAAGGAACTTTCAATGGTTCTGGATTTTTACTTCTACCATGGAAAAAGAAAGGATACTTCCACATAAAACCTGCCCATGTCAACAGCTGTATAAAGCTAAAAATCTTTTAGCAAAGAAAATCCTCTGATACTACATATGAGAATTTCACACTCAGAGAAATCCTTAATGGCCAGAAAGATATGTCATCAACTGTTTGAAATTAATCCCCTGAGAAGGAAGTTCCCTCCCAAGTCCTGAGATTTAGCAGGTTCCTTTTTGGAAAGGACAAACTCATACAACTCATTCGGATAACAGAGAGAAAAGCAACAACACTGTGAAGCGTGGTATTAAAGAACCCAAGTATCGACTCCTGACATTTTAAAATGAAGTCCATCAAGCCACATGCACGACCCATCTCTCAGTCACCAAAACAGTGGAAAAACAGACACTCTTTTAGCAGAGAAGAGTCTCTCTGGGCTGTGTAACCATTTCACCTGTTCCAGTTTGATTACACTCCAGCCTCTGGCAGGGCTAATCCCAGTCAGGGCGTTATGCAGCTGCTTCATGGACGGGGCTCTACTCTTCATCTGCGTCGGGAATTCCTCTGCTAAACGGGTGCTGGCACAACATCTCACCCGACCCTGAGCTGGGATCGTACTCACCAACACCTGATGCTGCCGCTTCTTGCTTTTCCCACCTCGGAAAGGCAGAGGAGAACCTGCACGGATCCTGCCGAACCAAACACCCTTAGACCCTTCTTCCCCCCTCAACAACAGCAACAAAAAGGAGGACTGGCCAGCGTGGAGCGTCTTCTGCTTCTGTTCCAAGCCAGAATCCACAGGAAGACCCCTTCATTTACAAGAAAGTTGCCTCTCTATTGCCAAACGGCTTTCCACCTATGGAGGAAATACCTCTTCCAAGGTTTAATGATAAAACAGGCTTCTGCCCTTTCAGGATGAGGTCAATAATCTTCCTTTGTTAATCTTGGGCAAGCTTTACTTAATCTAGCCCCCTTGTCACCTTTGTGATTGACAGGAAAAGTCATGTCACTGGACAATGGACTTATCCTCACTGAGCAATATCTTTTTTAAAGATTACACAATGTTACCCTTGCTCTCATAAAAAGCGCAAACATTTTGCTGTTACAAGAAACTATTCGTTCCAACTGTATCTTTCAAATTGTCTCTCTCCTTTTCCAGGGTCCAACTGTGGCCTATTTAGGGACAGTGAAACAATTCATGAAAAGAAACAGGTTGTACTTGACAATCTTTCCAAAATACCTCTTAGAGCTCTAAACAGACCTCCTCTTCTCCTTCCTCATCTAGAGATGCACGTTATTCCTGCCCGCAATTAAACTCAGACAGAAAACTCTGTTTCTGTGACATTAAAATTTTGTCCCAAACTAACCAATAATCGAAGCAGAAGAAAACTCAGAACTAAGTCTGAAACTGCTAATTATCACCATATGGTACGCAAGGAAGCTGCATCTGCAGCAAAAGAAAAATTATTATGAGAATCAAGCTTCTGGTTTCGCAGCCAAAAACACCTGGAATGAAATACTTGTGTCTTTAAAGCAAGCATTGATATTGTCTGATTTTAAGAAGCCTGTGATCCTAAAAGCAACCTAGCAGGTTCTTTTCTCAAAGCTGGAATTTTGCCCATACTTTGCTCTTTTAGAATGTGTAAAGAAGACACGAAAGCAAATTTTTTGCTCTGCTTTCTGCATTACACACGTAGGCCTATCTATTTTGTAGTCTCCATAGTGACCAGGAAGCCGGTAACAGTATGACATAAGACATAACCAGAAACCAGAATACTTCACACTTCTGAAGACAAATGATTCTTAAACAATTTAGTACTGTTCGCTATTTATTTTTATTTATTTTACCTAATAAACTTTTAGGAAATTAATGTCTTTGTTTAAGATTCAACACCGTAGCTACTTCAAGTAAAAATCTGAAAGCTTTAAAAACACCCCCATTGCCCACAGGAGGTCCACCAGCAATTATGAGAAAGCCCAAACTTGACATTTCCAGTATTTTTTAAGGTTTAAAAGAAACAAAACACACAGACAGTATTCACAAAGCAAGAATGATCTTTTTTTTTTTTTTCTCTTAACCTTCCTTGCTTTAATTAATGTAATTAACTTACTTTAGGAGCATAAGTGCCATCAGCTCTCAATGGGAATCATATCGTCAAATCACTTAAGCGATTTAGAAAATTCTCTCCTCCTACATTCTGTGTCAGAGGGGCTGTAGGGCAGGTATTTCCATAAACCTGTATGGTTTATGGTGGCTGTAAACCTGGCACCTTCAAGAAGATGAAATACATATTCCACAAGGCTTCCCAGTGCACACCATACTTTTTATACATAAGAATTTCTTTGCTTCTGTCTTATATTTAAATGGTCTTTTGTCTATAGGTTTCCTTCATGGAGAAAAGTTGTTCACCAATGGTGGAAAGGAATGATCCCAAGGAGATTTGCAAGAACAGTGGAGGATTCGGTGAGAAAAAGGGAGACTATGGTAAAAGGGCATAGAGGGGAAAAAAATGGAAGAGGATAAATACACCATTAGGAAGTAAGAACTGACAAGAACACATAATCCAAGGGGAGATAAAAGAGATGTCACATAAACAAACTAAGAAAGACGTACATCCACTGGCTATGGTTCTGCAATTAGATCTATGCAAACCAGCAGCTATTCTTATACAGATTTTTTTTTTTCCTAGGAGTGGTTTTAGTGATGACGAGGAACTGAAATGTAATGGAGAGTGAAGAAGTTTATGAATAGATCTGAAGAGGTAATCATGGCAGAGAAGTAAGAATTTTATCCATATTAGGTAAACTAAACATAATAAATAGAGATGTACAATTTTCTTTTTTCTATGATCACACTACAGCCAGGAGAAATGCATTCAATTCAAATATTGTTTTGGCTTTGCTGAGATGATGTATTTGGGACACCATGATCTATATTTTGGAAGTATTACTAGTTATCAGACTTACAGAATCCTGATCACATCTAGCTCTCCCTCTAAAACCTTAATACATTGCTTAGTACTGGAATTTATTTTATTTTTTTTTGGCAATCATTACTGTCTCTTGTCCTACAGGTTGCATTTATTTGACATCAAATGCTGTATCTAATTAATGACCTCTTTTTGATGAGGCAGAAGATACCTGGCAGAGGTTCCAACGAGAAGACTAACAGGTATTTCCAGTGTTTGACATCTATGAACCTTGTCAAAAATGATTTGAAGCTCAAAAAGAAGACCATCTGCTCTATGAACTCTGCTACATCAGACACTTTCTTCTGCCTTCTTCCTCCATATGTAAAACTGAGACAATAATAACTATTTCCTGCAGCTTAGGGCATTTTATATAATTGATGTAAAAAGCCTAGAGATTATTGGACAAAAGCCTCCTAGCAGTTGTAGTTTGATTTTTATTGATGCAATAAATACTCAGGTCTTACATTACACTGTGGTGCACTACAGCCCAATCATCTGCAACCGGAAATTGGGAACTCTCCCATATATCAAGCGCCACCCCACAATAGCTGCCAGGAACACTGAAACCTACTTTTGATTTTTTCCAAACACCATGATACTCCAACTGCTGCCATAACTGCACAAGCAAGAGAAAATTTCAAGCGTCTCCAAGGTTTGGAGACGAGTTGGGAAGAAGCCGTTCAGCTGCGTTCACACAAAAGGAGTAACTTATAATCCATTTGGCTTTGACTTCTAACTTTATCTGTGATTTACAAAACACAGGAGCAGATTTTTCAAGGATTTAAACTATCGAAAGCTATAAGGAGGTGCCTAGTGGAATTTTTGAAAATGCGCAGTAATATATATTCATTTAATTCCCACTGATTTCAATTATAGGTTCCTGAAAGCAAAGAGCCTGGAACCAGCACGGTGCGACGGGCTGACTGCGCTTCTTCACCAGACGATTATCAGCCTATCTGCAGCACAGAGCACAATCTGATAACCCATGTTTTAAGGCAAACATTTCTTCTCTGGCTGTTCTGCATTCCAGCCCATCCCCAAACACACAGCTCAAGTTTATTATTTCTTACTGCTTATCCCCCATTTCTACTCGAGTCATTACAAATCAAAGAATTAGACGCAAACCGTGGATCTGTTTGTAGTAAAAAATATATGAGAAAATGTTGCGAGTGAAATTTTAGAACCTTTTTATATTGGATGTCAACAGGTTGTTGTTGTTTTTTTTAAAATCATTTTCGTTTGTGCTACAGGTTTTGGTTTTATTTTTAGCTGACCTCTTTGTCCCATTTCTTGCAATGAAGTGTTCCCCCATATGTAAAAGTAAATTGCAAATCTTTCTACAGAATAAAGATATTAAATATAATAAAATAGTAATGACTACTTTGTATTGGGTAAATACGGTTAGAGACATAATTACTGACCCACACTCTCTGACCAGATCTCTCCCACTGCTTCTTTCTCCAGCAAAACTCATTTTAAGAATGTAATATAGGATTACATCTATTTGCTCTCGATATACTTCACAAACAAAACTGGCATCTTGAGAACTCCTAATATGTTAGCTATAACCTGCAAAAACAAAGAACATGTTGTACTATAACAGCCTTGTTATCTTCATGCTAGTAATCTTCATGCTTAAAAATAATAAATAAAACTCTGCAAAAGCACTTTTAAGACTTTTATGATCTCTTCCCTGGGGGACTAAAGATCACCCTTAAGACCTTGCTAAACAAAAAATAAGACTACTTATCAAAACAGCTTGGTAGAGTCTTCAGCATACATTAAATCCTTCTAATAGTTTGGAAATCATGTGGCATAAAACGATTATCTTTGTAAAAATACAAGCTTACTAACCACATACAACTCCTCTGGCATCGTGTTGTAAAACTTATGTTAAGTGTCAAAGGCAGTTTCACCACCAGCTTTCTTACTGTGAAACAAACCCATTGTCTGTGCTAACTCCTTGGGAGAACAGGAGAGGACTGTCTGAGCACAATTTAGTGATATAATCAAGAGAATGCCAAAGGCTAGCGGTGGCTCCAGGGCTGTTCCCAGCTGCCCAGCTTTCGTGTTACGCTTCACCACAGCTTGTGGATGGGAAAGGGAGGTCAGATCACCTCTGGCAGCCTATAGAAAATCCTAGCAGACAGACATACTTCACCTCATTCCTTTATCTGGGGGGCTGAGAGTAAAGACAAGACGTGTAAGATATGGTCAAAACCGCATCCCCTGTGTTGAGGATGATTTAGAGGGTATCCTGTCCGGAGAGAATAACCCTCCAAAGAAGAACAAAAGATAAAAATATATCCTGTACGTATAAGGGCTTGTGCTCACATTCGTACTTCTAATTCTCCCAGGTCAGTGTGATTCTGCCAAGCACCAGAATATGGTACTTGGTACATGTATGGTATAGAATATGGTACAGAACCAGGTATGTAACAGAATGGCACACTCAGCCCTCACGTGTGGTCCCAGTTGTTCCATTTGGGCCAGTAAACGGGCAACGAGATCTCCCAATCCCCCTACAAATACTCAAAGCATTTAAAGAGCCCCTCATATTTGCTTCTTCGCCACCCCAAACCTCTCTTATACCGCTCCTTCTCCCAGCGCTCTGGACTATTCCGCATCCGTGTGACAGCTTGTACCATCCACATCTTTTTGGACAGTTTGCATGTATTTACTTTGTTATTACTGGCCCATATTTAGCCTTTCCTCTTTCAGTCTTCCCTCACAAATCAGCTCCTGCAGCTCTTTAATCATTTGTTGCTTGCATCTGAAATCCCTCCAATTTGCTGACTTCTCTAACGTGGCCAGAACCGAAGGCATTATTTCACATGTAATCTTAGCAGAGTTATGAGGAGAAGGACAATTACCTCCTCGTTACCGCCTTTTTTGCTGCCTTGCTGCATGACAAGCTCATATCTAATTTGTTTTAACACACCTAAATCTTTTTCAGCATTACTGTTTTCCAAGTGCCTTACTCCCATTGATTATCCGCCGTTTGGATGACTTTATCCAGCTGTATCAGTTTGTAATTTTACATTTGATTATTTCCTGCCGTACAGTCTCCCCTCGATTCCTTTGATACTCTGGTTCTGTTTTCCCTGATGTACCACTGGCAACTTTAATGAGTGTATTACAATTCACTTCTTCAAACTTCTGTAACAGTGCGGTTATTTCTCCAAATTTCTAAGAACATTGCTGCAGGCACCCACCGTCCTGTGACACCCATGCCAAGGACTAGACACCCTACGGCAGGCCAAGCACTGCCATACCCACATTCCTTCCAGTCCATCGTTTTTTTCCAGCCATCTCAGCCCAGGGTAAGCCAAAGGGTACAACCTGTGCAGAGTTTTGTGCCCTAGGAATTCCTTCCTCATTTCTTCAGGTGGAATTCCTCTGACAATCTCTGCCATCCTGGCTTTTCGAAGACGGTACGCATCTTACTCGAAACTCTGTATATCTGCCTCTTTCCACTAGTGAAATAAAATCATATCGTACAACATCACCCTACCCACCTCTCAACAACTTAATGCATTATTGTTTTTCCTTTTTTATAGTGACTTTATCCAGAACATTCAAATGAGATGCATGAAACACTGTAAGAAGAAAGCACCTCACAATACACACATACTTATGGACTGAATTCCATGCAACTTCCAATAATCAATTCTTTCAGAATTATTTGTTCTTTATACTTTTGAAGATTTCAGTCCAGACATTTAATACCAGGAATCTTACACATACCCTACGTAAGGGCATGAAGGGTAGGTTTGTGGCTGAATCCACTACACTTTTAAAAAATTATGTTCTGCTTTATACATGTGTATTGTTCATGAGCCTTCTCAATTCATACCTATTTATTTACTTCTACTGTATATTTGTTCTTTTGCTTTTCAAAAGATTACAACTAGATTTCAGGATGTTAACTGTCAAAGTCATTTCTTTGCCTCCATGGAGATTAGTATCGCCTTATTTCTTTTTCTGAAAGCCATCTTCTGGAAGTTCTCACTTTCTAGAAGGTCCAGAAAACATTACCTTATTAAAATGGAATAGCTATTTGAGAAATAGCCCCATTTTCTCCACTGGAGTTAACTGTAGCATAAGATAACACATTTAGAATATGAGGTTTTCAAAATGCATTCTATTGGTTCAGAAATAAGTTTGTCTCATTCATTTATTTTTGAAATGCCTACCATCTAGCACGAGGGACTTATGGACCTGCTTTTATCTAAGTTCTCTATTCTTTTATCTGCTTCTTATAGACTTCACTGATTACTTTCTCTCTACTACTTACACTCTTATACTTCTCAAGTAATGGCTACACAAACAATAATTTACAGGATTTTTCCAAGCAGTAACTGTTTTCATCCTCTTTAACAGTAATTAAAAAGCAAACTTTCCATCCAAAATCTATTCCACCTGTTCTTCTCTTTATGTCTTTTATAACTTGATTTTCCTTCTATCAAGGACTGTTACCCAATTTAGTGAAATAGAATTTGGAATTCTGGTATTAACCAAAGTAGCGTTCTCAACTTTGGAAGAAAGATTGCATAGGAAATAATAATAAAGAAATATATTCTGTGTTGATAAACACAGAATATATAAACACGTTCACAGGACTTCTGTTCCACAGAAGATGTTTACAGGGCAGGAATCAATCTTATTTGGATCTTACACACTTCAAACAGGGGATTGTGTTTGATCAGAGAACGCCAAATATATCAGAATAATTAATATGAATTAATATGACAAAAGTCAATCCACACAACACTGATATAGAAATGTAATATGTATTAGAGCTACTCAAAAATTTGTTATTAATCCCCACAAAATTCCTTTGGGGTACTGCATGTAGGGGAAACTAGGAAGTGACATGAGCTGACTTGTCAGGGTCCAAACCAAGGTAAAGGCAGAGCACATTCAGCATCCAGGGGTTACCGGGAACCGACCCTCTGCTCACTCTTCTAGGTCCTCGGACACCTCAAACGATAACATTATCTTCTGCTCAGGGGAGCGGCGTGAGCAGAAGTCATTTTATCATTTAAGTCCAACTCTAAAGCTCATTGTAGGTAAGCTTAAGCAAGATTTAAAATGCACACAGACACACACCCCCACCAAAGCAAGATTAGACTGTGATTGAGGCAAAAACCCCAATAAATTCTAATATATGACAGATTCACGGTTGGTTTTGCTCTGCAGATCAGTTATTCTTTCTTCTGTTCCTTTAAACTGCAGTCAGAAGCATACATTGCCTACGAGGAGGAGACCTTTGTGATAAGATGATATCAAGGGATGTTGTGACACTCCTGATTAAGAATTACACAGTAAGCAAACTGTACAGAAATGCTAATTTTCCTCCCCCTTCTCATCACTTACCTAAATTATTCTGAGTAATACAAATGATCTTTATTAGCTTTAGGGCAGTTTATTCTCATTCTCTTACGCCATTTTTTTAAAGAAACCATATTCCTGCAGCTGATTAAATTGACTATACGTGTTCCTTAACAATTACTTTTGTGCACTATGTCATGTTCACAAATAAACAAACAAACAAAAAAACCAAACCCCAAAGAACAGCTACTCTTCTACAGTCATAGCCAACTACCCACCAGCAGCAGAGGATGAATAACGTTTGCTGGAAACAGCCTTTCTTCTCCAAGTTCTTCTTTGAATCACTGATTTCTGAGTATTCCCTGTAGTTTTCAGTCATCATGAAGCGATGCTGAAAAAACCCACGGAATTGCCCAACCCAAAGAAGACAGACACAATTTTCTCCACTTTGGCTGGAAAAACTATAAGGCTACTTTGTGACGAGGAAGTACCGGTTGACTAATAGAGCATGGTTTTACAAAATCTGTCTTTTTCTGACCTTACATTTATCAAGAGTGAGTCTCAGGATGCAATCCAGCCAGGTATCACTGTACCTACCAGCAACGAGCTGATGTACAGAAGGTTTCTAACAAAAAAGTTCTCGGCAACCCATTCATTATACTTAGCAACATCAAACAGGGAAAAATAATTAAAAAGCTCCTATTGAGCACCTAGAGACCTTAAGCACAGACAGGGGGTGAACACAAAGACATGGTATTTGGTTATAAGAGTCACACTTCATCTTTTTTTATATACATACTCATACACATTAAAAGCTATTACAGTACATTTTCTTATTTTCTTCCTCCCTTCTATTCTGGTCTGCGAGGGTTCACACTGAACACAAAGACATGGTATTTGGTTATAAGAGTCACACTTCATCTTTTTTTATATACATACTCATACACATTAAAAGCTATTATAGTACATTTTCTTATTTTCTTCCTCCCTTCTATTCTGGTCTGCGAGTATGCATATAGTATGCATATTCAAATATACTCAAAAGAGTTACATAAAGTTCCTCGATTGAAATTTTTCAATCCTCAGATGTACACGTATGTGGAGACTACATATTTGAAAAATAAATTGCCTGAATAAATTCCATTATGTGTAGTAAGAGTGAAAACGTCATGCAAATGACATGATAAACAGGAACTATGCTGAGAGACTATTTGTACTGTGCAAGGTACGAGCAGGGAAAAGCTACTTTCTGGCCCTTAAAACCGGTCCATCTGAAAGGCATCCAATCTTCCTTACAGCATCTTTGACAGTACTGGAACTGGCACTGACTTTTATATAAATCTCTTCCCCATACATTTCGGTATTACATTTCAGTTATTCAGACATTACATAGAGCTCAGAACTGAAGATTCAAAGAAAATTCTAAAACTAGAGGGTCGAAAGATGTTACAATGACCCTATGTTGGAACGTCTGATATACCGACTGCTGACCACTTTCCTGAGTAGTTACTGTACTACATTATAGTCACGTTCATGGCTATTAATATTAGCAAAAGTTATAATACGACCATTTTTTTTCCTTCATCAGTACCATGTACTAATTGGGAAGCGTGTTGGTGTCATTCATAGAAATGTAGGATATTCCTCCTTCTATCCAGGTCTTAAGTTAAAGAAAAATTAGAAAATTTGGAAGGAGCACAAACACACTCTACAAGTTTCCCTGTCTTTCAACCCAGTTTTACACAATTTTATCATGACATCAGTTTTTCCCTGATTATTTAGGAATCGGATTCATCAAATGATGAAGTTTTTTCGCTGTAGGTTCAAATTCACCTCAAGCCTCTATAAATCAAGATACTGTTATCATATAAGGACATGGTAATGCAAAAAGATTAAATGATATATAAATCGCAGGTACTCAAATCAGCAAAAACATCATCTTCAAAGAGCAAAAGTCTGGGATTAGGAAAGCCCATAGAACAGAACAGGGATACACAGCTATATTTTCAGTGACTAAATGGAGAATTTCTGAAGACAGTCTAAGCAACATCCTTTTGTAAACATTTTTCCATTAAGATATTAATTATCAACCTGCTTCCTCCTGCTTCCAGCACATATTTATTCTCTAAAGAAGCTGGCCAGAATATTGAATTATTAGCAAGAGTTTCAGAAGATGTCCATCAGCAAATCACACTTACCTCCACAGGTTATTTTCAGTGACAATGGGATCACTTGTTCAGAAGACTAAACTGCTCTGGAAATCTCACTTCCAGAACACATTTTATTTTAAGCTTTTGTGTGCAGGTTTATTAATTTTCATGGACACTATTATTCAGTTAAATAAAAAGTAAAACTTTCTTCCTTAGAGTAACAGAATGGACCTCTCTGGTACGAAAACTTGCTTATGCAGAGTGTACACTAAATAAAATAGGATCAGAATTAGCTGTGAAAGTTTCTCAAAAGAACTAGGGAGCCTCTCTTAAGCACTGAAGACAAGAAACACTCTCTTACAATATCCAGTGAAGACACTAACAAAAACGCTCTGAGAACAGACAGCAACAAACATCTTTGGAAATCGCTAGCTGTTCTTGTGACTGCAAGGGTTCCATTAATTTTGGATGGGCACAGATTAGTACAAGTTTACATGGAAGCATTTATGTTCTGCTCCTGTAACAGGTGAACCTCAAACCATCTACGGGGATAAGATGAACAGTGGCTTTAAAATGTCATCTTTATTCAACATATTTTCTCCCCGTGTATTTTCCGAGTCATGTCTATCTGCTTGCTTCATTGACTAGATTTTTTTTAACTGCCATTAGCACTGAAGAGTCAATACAGCTACAAAAGAAGGGACCGGACTCTGCTTTGCAGACATATCATCAACAAAATAGCCAGTTAAGTACCATTTGCAAAACGTTTATTACTAGGGACAACGTGAGGCAAAAAGGACACAGCTTTATTTTCAAACCCCAGGTTAAGTTAGCATTATAGGCAATTAATAAAAATATCATATTTTTATGCAACTAAATTTGACCTCTAAAGCCACGGCAAGACAGAAAACATGGGACCCTTTCATGTCATTTTTGCAGTCATTTATCTGACTATAACCACACTTTAAAGCGTTAAGGTCAGCTGGTCATGAAGCATGAGCTACACTTCTGACTAGCATGCACCACATTTGACTTGAGAGTAAATAAGGGACTGACACTCCATTAACCTTCACAAGTACAATTATTTATCAAAACAGTTAAAAGAGTACCCGACAGAGAACTGATAAATCTGGAAGCGGAAAAGCGAAACTGTAACAGAACAAACCGATCCTTTGCAAGTGATGAAGAGCTATTTCCTACCACAATTCCTGGGGCAAGTCCTCCAGCTCATTTTCTAACACGGTCATTCATTTTAAAGGACCGTCCCTCCGTTCTCATTGATTTTGCACAATCCCAGAGCTTTTTTGCTCTTTTTTATTTCCATCTTCTTTCTTGGAAATAATATATGCTAATATCCTGTATTTATAGGCATCTTCAAACACTTTCCTCGGAAAGATATGCAGAAAATTCAGAAGAGGAGTTGTGACACATTTGGTCGTACCTACTCTTTTGTGCTTGTATTTATAGGCATCTTCAAACACTTTCCTCGGAAAGATATGCAGAAAATTCAGAAGACACATTTGGTCGTACCTACTCTTTTGGTGTTTAGTCACTTCTAGTTTGAGCACAAAGACCATGCCTGTTCACAATGCTCCTATCTGGTGAGCTGACCATCATCTCCCTACCACCATATAAACTTTATTTGCTTTATTACAGGACCTATGATGGTTTATTACCATGTGGTCCTCAAATTTTCTTAATTCTGTACGACTTCTATAATATCCTTATGTTGTGAAATTCTATCTGTCTTCCTCACTGAAGCATGAGGTCGAGCTGTTCATCAGCAAATGTCATCTGCCATCAATTACTTTCACTTTTTGACTGCAGTAGCACTCTGTACTTCCAAAGAAGGGGGGGATTGCCCAAAACCTTCCACTAAAAAAGAGACAGAGTGGAAAGAAAAAAGTAGGTTTTTTTCACATGGGGAAAGGAGGAATGGGAAGCAAAAATCGGTGACTATTTTTTGTGAAAGAATTTAAAATTTTTTTTTGAGTTTCAAGTGTTAAGCTATTCATCCTACCAATGGGGAAAAAATACAGCCCCAGACTAACCAGCGCAGAGATGGAGGGGTCCAAGTAGCACATCACAAGATAGGTACACATTAGACAACTCCCTTGTGCTCGCTCACACCCCCCCAGGAAACGTGCGCTGCGTGAAGACTCAGCTATGATCGACCAGAAATTTCATTCATGGTTGACATCTTGCCTCGCACACTGGTTTTTCTTTGGCAGTAAAGCACATCCCTTTATTCCACTGTAGCCTACACTGGTCTCCAGCCTCTCTCAGATATACAGATGATAAGAAATCACCTTGTATTCACCATAAATGTTGTAGTTACCGTAACAGAGCTCAAAAAAAAAACCAAAAAAAAAAACAAACAAAAAAACCCAAACCAGCAGTGGTGTGCAGCAAATTAACTATATTCCTAGTCTTCGCTCTCCCTTTAAGATCAGTTCTTATCTTACTGCTTTGTAAAATGCATGAAGTTCCATGCCCACAAACAGCTATGATTTCCAGATGGCTCATACACATACCTTCTTTCTGGTGGTCACAAGACAAAGTCTCCAAATGTAAAAATAGAGAGACAAGGGAGAAAGGATTGCTTTAAGGGGAATGTGGCTTTTCTCTTATTAAGTATCCCAAAATACAATAAAAAGAAAACTGTTGACTGATATCGAGGTGAATTTCTACTAAGTGTAGAACTTAAAACTGTAAACTTCCCAGTAATAAAGTGGGAAGACCGACTTGATAATTCCTCTTCACAGAGGATTTATTAAATCCATAGAATACAAAAAAGCACAACCCTCATGATATCAGTTACCTTATTTCAGCTTGTACAAACAGTGGATTCCTTAAAGATCATAATAGGAAATGGATTTTGATTTTAAATCTGTTGCATGCTTTACCTTGTACATATGAAAATAATTATGTTCAGAGGACTGAGTACTTTTTAAACGTGACTTGGATAATTGATATCATGAGGACTGATGTTTATTTTTTCCCCACTGACTTCCAGATCAAATGTCTTACATTTAAAAGATTTCCTCCCTGCCAACTCCTTGTCTTAGAAATTCACTCTACGACCTGAGACTCAACGTTTTTTCTACATCCTCCCCATAAGAAAAGATGCTGCAGTCAGACTTCACTGGCAATTCTTTTGAGATGCAAGAGATAGATAATCCATTTTGCTATTCAACAGCTATTTAGTCAGAGCTCTGCAAAGCTAAGCAGCCCCAAAACTCCTCTTCTGCCAGTGAACTCAGCTAAAGGCAGTGGCACACAAAGCTTTCCTTCAAATTCAAAAATTAAACCACAGCTAACTAGACTGACTAGTACCAGAGAGGATGTAACTGCATGTTCATTGACAAACTACTCAGCCCCATTTACAAAACCACGACTGGGCCACCCTGAGTCTGTTTTTACTTGGAATTAAGAGTTTTTCAGCAGCATCTCAGATGCACCTGCCGCAGACATCATTGCCATTAATGGAAAATCATCTGTTGTTAAGCAGGAGACGTAGCTGTTAAAATGTAAATGATTCCACTACTAGTAGTTTCTTGGAAGGAAAAAAAAAAAAAAAAAAATCAGTAAAGAATGGTTAGAAGAATAAGGTGGAAACAAGAACTCCACATACTGAGAGACAGGTTTGAGAAGAGGGGATGTTGTACCAGTCTTGAAATAGAAAAACATTTCCTGAAAAGAGGAACTACATTTCTCTTGCTGCAGTGGCTACGACAAGAATTAATGAGCTAAAGCTGAAGCAGAAAAGATTGGAGTTACACATTAGGAATAACCTTCTAATGGTAAAGACAGCAACACCCCGGGACAGATAGATAGACTGGGAGGTTGTTAAGTCTCCTGCGCTGAGTATCTTCAGGAAGTTAAACTATTATCTAACAGAAATGACATTGGTACAGCTGATCCTGGGATTGAAGCTGGGGCTGGATGACCTCTCACAATCCCTCTCAGCCCTACAATTCCATAAAGTGCAGGGCTCACATATGTTGAGAAAAAGATGGGCTCGTTCAGTAGGGGCTCTATAGATCTGTAAGGGACTTACTCACTAAGCTGGATCAAGGGGGGTTTTTTGTTGTTGTGTTTTGCTTTGGGTTTTTTTTTTAATTTTATTTTATTTTTTCAAATAAATCAATAGGCTTGGGCCATTTTCCAAAGATGTGATTTGGTAAGTTTCAAGCCAAACCTCTCAAGCTTTACTCATGAGATAAGTGCTAAACAATAAGCCAGATTCATCAAAGCTTTATAGACTTACTTAAAAGAAAAAGAAACTGATTCAGCCAACTCATTTCAAGCCAAATCAGGCAGTTGAAAATCTATTCCTGAGATTTGGAAAATCTGTCTTTTTTTAAATTATTTTAAAAATATGTTTCAAGAGTCCCTCTTTTGCAGGGGCCTCAGGCAACTCTGTCAAGAATCTGTTTTCTTCCAGTCTGATTAGGAGCAGTATGTTTCTCATGTCTACAGGAAATAGTTAAAGTATGTGTATTTGTATATATATACACCTACATATTTTTACATATATACTTACATACATAAATAACATAAGGATTCAAGAATTTTCTATCAAAGGTTTAGTTATTAAAGCAGTGGGTTTGCTTTTCAAAAAGATTAATAATGAATTTGCTGCTTTACTAAAAGAAAAAAAAAATAAACGATAGTACTGGACGCCAATGTACTCCATTAATGCACAAAGCTAAAAACCTGCTCTCAGGCAGGTTTATAAGCCTATCATAAAATCCACAATACTTCTTAGTACTGTCCCTTCCAGTACTTCCCAAGGGGAGGTTAATTCCCATGTTTCTTCAGCTCTTGGTATCTCTTACCAAGAGAGCTAACACGTGGGCCAAACGAGCTAGTTTTTGTGTACGCCCTACAAAAATCCTACTGGAATAACCAAAGTTTCAAACAAGGCACCAAAGAATTATTACTAGGAGAGGGGAGGACACAGACCTGGTGTTATCTAACAAAGACAGGCCATGGTGATGACTGTGAATGGCGGGAATGGCCTAGTTCAGCACAATAATGCAGCTTCTAGCATCCCACATCCAACTGTTGGGCTGGAGAAAACCTGGGCTGAAAACGCTGCATCCATTTCTATGCAGAAGCAGAGAAGAGGCCTCCATGCTCTTCTCCCCATACAGCTTGTAAATTCACTGGTAAATTCAATTCCAGCTGCTGGAAGTTGTTGGTGCAATAGTGATGAGCAGACTTAGCCCTGTAGACCATTAGGTGGCTGCCCCTCTAGCCCTGTATCAAGGATTTACTGTAAATGTGTATGTCAAAGTGATGAGAAAATGTTCAAAACCTTGCCACGCTTTCTTTTTGTTTTGTTCTTTTCAAGGAAACTACTTCTTCCAAGAACATAGAAAGACCATGTGACTTTGAACTGGAAAACCTGAAAACATCAGTAAGCCTACCTGCTAATGAGCAACTTGCTACTGAAATGAGCTCATTAGCTTTCATTTTTGCTGGCTGCTGATCGATTCATGAGCCACTTACGCAGCCTCTGTAAGCTGTACATAAATTATCAAATGCATTGATTTCTAAAAATAATAAATCAGGAAGTCAGTCCTTTCCATATCTCTAGTGTAAGTGCTTAGCTCAATGGCCTTCAAAATTCATCCACAGAAAACAATGATAACATCGGTGTTCACAGACACATTGCATCTCAAATGGCAAATATTCTACTGCAAAAATAAGCTTTGCTGGCATCTGAGAGAAGTGAATAAAAGCTTGCCTCTGAAAATGTTACTTACAAAATGTACAATACAAAATGCACAGAATTTTGCATGAATCTGTGTAGGTGGCAGCTCAAGAAATTCACAGTGAGGAACAATTGTCTCAAGCAAGGAAAAATCCAAGCTAGATGATCTTAAACTCCTTTTCCATCTCAGATCATTAAATTTCCCTACCCTTCTTCGTATGACTGAAGCAGTGAAAGTTTTTTGACGTAAAAGCATTTTCTCTTGTGAACTGATAACCTCAACAACATTAAACAAGAACCTGCCAAAGACTAAAAGAATCAGCAAAACAAGAGGAAGGGAAGGATGCCTTCACCCAAACATGTAGCCATAATATTGCCATTTTCAGAACATACGGCTGTCTCCAATGCTAAGCTGGCCAACCTGGCTTCACCTGGCCTCCCAACTGCTTATAAAAATTTACAGCAAAAATTAGTCCTTTGGACATGTATGTCTGCAAATTTCAAAAGCAATTCATAACCCTGATTTGCAATAATTTGCCTAAGGTCATGTGGGCCTTGATTCAAAGCCTATTAAAGACAAAATAGTCTTTCTATTGACTTCAAAGAGCTTTGGATTGGACCCACAATGAATCACTGCATAGTAAACAGAAAAATCAGGAACAGAAAACCTGGTCTAAGGAAGAGATGTCATTCTCTCCTCCGTTGCCTCAGATGGAAAAGATGGGAGCATGACATTTATTTCCCCCGTTGCGTATCACGGCTGCCAGCCCAATGAAATGGCTACGGCCTTTCACTCGCTTAGCCGTCCTTCCAAGGAGCATTTTTTAATTCTAAAAATCCTCCAGTAGTGTCTAATGCAAGAGCCCAAGTACATTTTGGTGGTATCTTCATCACCTTGACCCTCAGCCCTACTGGGAGCGCCAGCGGAGAGCACGATGGCCACGTGCCCCAGTGGAGGACGCTGCCAGAAGAGCAGCAGGCTCTCTCCTGAATAACAGTAAGTTTAGCACTAAATGCAATAACAATAAGGAGTTAAAACGTGCAGACCAGAGAACATTGCTTAATCCCAGTTTACTGAAAGGACATGTCATTTTTAGAAAGTTGTCCAAACAACTGTCTTAATATTCTACACCAAAGTGGCTATTAATCAAACAACAAAGGCCCAATTAACACATAGCTGTTGTCACCTTGATGTTAAAAGCCTCTCCCTTCCCCCTTTCTTTCTTTCTTTTTGTCTTTAATGTTACAACCTAACCCAAAAATGCCTCAGGGCCCTACAGGGAAAAAAAAAAAAAAAAAAAAAAAGACAAGATAGAGGGAGGGGAGAGGGAGAGAAAGTGGGGAGGGGAGAAAGAGAGAGAGAAAGAGTCTTAAATACCATCTCTCCTCTAGGCAGCAATTTCCACAGATGAAGAGGTCACCACTGTTTAACAGTGTGCTGCCACGTTAATTTAGTATGACAAGATAAAGCAGTAATCTCTGCTCGAAGAGGCTGTAAACCGCCTGCTATCCAGGGACATGCTCGAGTCGATTTGCACTGTATATCACTTTATACAATTGCCGTGACAAAGCCCCCTGAGTTCCCTCATGTAAATCTCTCTCTCTCTCTCTCTCCCCCTCTCAACTTCCCTGCCAGTCAGACGGCATCGGATCCGCCGTAAGCTCTGCAAACTTCACGTCTCATGCATGCCAACGGACCCCCAAAGCTCTGCCCCCCGCCCCCCCGCCTCCTCCTCCAAGAGAAGATGTTTAGGACTTTGATAATCCATTGATCCCACTTCCATATCGGCTTGTAATTTTCAATCTGTCGTGTTAAGTTGTCAGAGAGGGCGATTAAACCGATGTTTCATGTTCCGAGATTTGCGTTCCTGGGAATGATAGTTTTCAAAGCCTTTCTTGCTAGGTTCTGCTTAAAGATTATCCCTAAGAAAGCTGATGTGAATATTATTACTGGCATAAACCTGGTAATAAAACCATAAAGTGTTTTAGGTAAAGACATTTGAGAGATATTCGGGGTTATAAACATAAGAGTTTAAAGCTGGATAGAATTTGGAGTGCTTAAAAAAAAAAGGAAAAAAAAAAAAAGAAAAAAAAAAAAAAGGAAAAAAGAAAAAAAAGCGCGCCCTGTCAGGCTGTGGAGTTTTCTCAGCATGAAGCAAAACAACATATGTAAAAGGGAAAAAGGAACTCGCATGTCTATGTAAAATAAATATAATTACAGAATCGCAGAAGAGGGCAGAGGAGAAGACTGACCTGTGCAGTTAGACGGGAACGAAAGGAAGACAGAGCATGTGTAGCATCGTGGTCATGATGCTCTCTCAAATAAAATACAGCGACAGCTATTTCAAGCAACAGCTAAGAAAGCTGCCTATGTCTCCAGCAGCCTGCACAGCTGAAAACATGGTCTTCTTGTTGGGGAAATAGGGTGAATTTTGTGCAATGTGTTGCAACTCTCATACGCCATACCGCATCTCCAGAACATGCAAGTTTTAAATTATGGCTCCTCTCTTATTTCACATTTAATTTGTGTCGTTTTCCTATGGCCTGCAGGCATGATACAAGTCACAGCACACAATATACCAAATCCAGTGCCAAAATGTGAGACTGCGCACATGTATATATACCCACTTTCTGGATTAAACATAGATGGGGGCATAAATAGAATTAAAACAAGCACAGCAGACAGGTTTCTACAGAATAAGACTGGAACTTAACTGCAGTTTCTTAACTAATACATCGCTAGGTCTATCTGCTAAGCCTGTGCATGGCATTTGGACTTGCCAGTACTGTTATAAAAATGACCAAACAAGGCTAAATCAAATCTTTCAGACAGAACAGGTTACATAACACTGTGTCCTCTTTAATGAGTTAAATTTAATAATTTGACATTGGTTGCAGCTGATAATAAGAATGACGAATGCCTTATTAAGGTCCTAAGTTTCTAACAGTAATTGAGAAATTTAAAATGGGGAAAACTACTGGAATAAATGCCATTTTTCAATATCGAGAGAATCTTCTCAAAATAGCCTTTTAAAGGCATGCTGGATTGCTTCTTTTTTCTGATTCATGTTGCTAAACAACACATTTCAAATTGTACATTTAAGTGTAAAATTGATTGTTTGAACTTAACATCGCTGGCTGGGTATGCAACAAAAGGTTTGCTTTTAGGGAATACTCAATTCTTAAAACCCCACTAAATACCACCAATGTTGGTTAAAGTTTGCTAGAATATTTACACCCCCCCACACACAAAAAAGATGAACTCGACTAAACATGGTTAATTCTACAAAAATACAAGAGAATCTTTATACAGTAACTTGTGATATTTCTTTAACTCCACCGTATACTGTGAATGGGATTATTCTCACCTAATTTTAGCCCCAAATTAGACATCTAGCTGAAACTAGTCATCAAGGCTCCCTCTATAGTCAATAGACAAGCACTTTCAGAGGGTTATTCATATTTCTTGTCTTAGATGCTTATTTTAAGATTGGAAAGGTTGTTCTAGAAGGGTGGTTATCTTTTTCCATAAACTGTGAAGACAGCCCAGACACCCAACTTTTCTGTGCCTAAACTTTGGTGAACTGAACCCCCACCTCACTGTAGGGCATTCAAGATCCCCCGTGACTTTGAAAATACTAGTAGACTGTAGACCATCATGGATGAAGGACAAGTATAATTTCCATTGTACTAGTGTATAAATTAAGGCACAGACAGGAGAAGATCGCCAATGATAAATCAACAACTGGGAAGCTGGGAATACAGTCTAATTTCATCTAGCAAAATGAAAACTCGCCATTTTTGTTAATATTTATGAAATTAAAAAACAACCATTTGTGGTATTTTACAGAGCAAAATAAAGGCACAAGCTCTAAGTATAAACATTAAGATTTCGGTCAAATTACTTTGCCCACATGGAAAACTAGGGAATTCACTGTGGCCCTGTGTCAATATATTACCCAATACTCATGTTGACAGCTTCAAAACTGAAGCTATGGTCTCTGCCCAAAAGCTAAGTTTACACTAGCCACAAGCAAACAGGAAAAGTACATCATCTACCACAGACGTATTCTTTGCAGAATTGAATCACTCTATTTTCAGTTCTGCTCGGAGATATATAAAATCCTGAAAATTGTTTCCCAATAGAATTTATCAAATTGGTTTAAAAAGGATTTAAACAAGTCATAGCTGTAACTATCGTGAATGATCAACCTGCTCTCCTTCATGCTCTACGTGCATTACTGTTTGTGTCAAGACAATAAAAATCTAATAATAACAATTTTTAAAAGGGTATATTCAGATTTTATGTTTATAAAAGTAAGGAATATACCATGGACTCACACCAACCCCAGCCAGACGTAGGACACAAACTCAAGTGAGTTCTGTTTTGAGCTCTGAGATGCAGAATGCTTTTCCCAATAGAGCTAAGCACTATATAGCAAATACTCACAAAAAAGCAAATTCTCTGGCCAGGCAATTCACTGTCACTCAAAGCTTCTTTGGTTGAAGTTATCCAACTACAGATTTCTAAACTACAAGGAGCAACAGCTGAGCATATCACACTAAACTCCAGTTGTAACTATGAAGAAAAATAGGCACTTCTAAGGGTGTGATTTCTCTGTCCTACTTAGAAGCTATGTTAGGACAAAATGAATCACACTCTGCTGTTCCCTATTTGTTTCCATTAACCTTAAAGTCAAACCTAAAGTTATCAGCTTACCTCTGGACGTACACTTTCTAAACATTTAGTCTGTCCAGTCCTCACCTGTGAATCCCCACCCCAGAAGTGCCATCGTGATGGACAAGACATTGCATTTTGTGACCATGTTTGTGCTAACTTATACCCAATGTAAGAGAAAGCCAAAGTGTTCTCTTAATGTTCCCACAGACTTATAATCAACATACATTTACTATTCAGACTGTTGTCACGCACCATGAAAACCTCCCTAGATTAACTAAAAATTACACCAGAAGCTAACTCTCTCCTACAGAGTCCTACATGCACTCCTCTCTGCATTTTGCATGGGGGTGCTCAGACCCCCAGACCCTGGGCAGCCAGGTGCCAACCTCGGCGAACGCCGGTGCCTTCCAACACAGATGGATCCAAACCTGAGCAACCCTCCCGATTGCAACTGCAGCAGTTTAAAAAGTAAAAGGATGAGAAAGAGGGAAGTTTCACTCACAGTTTCAGAGATGAGCCATGTACTTGAAATTCAGTTTGAAAATCAGCATAGAGGAAGGTGTGAAGCACGGATATTTTGTATTATTTCTGGCTAACAACATTAATAAGCAATGCAAACTTCCACTTCTGACACGACTTAGTCTACAGCTACACATACAATCTACTGCAGTAACTCAGACTTGAGATGTCAGAAGGATTTTACCTTTTGCTATAATATTTCTTATTTTGTATCATCAAATTCCAATCCTACAAAAAGCTATGTGCAGAAGGAGTTATAGCCAGTGACCTCTCCTTCCCTCCCTCTTGCTACCATCAGCATTAGGTTCCAATCAACCAGATTATTTTGCAGGAACAGGGTCATAAGCTAAGCATTCTGGGGCAGGAATGTTTCTTTTTCTTGTCTCTATAAAAATAAATCATGCTCTGGGTACAATATAAATAAAGATAATAACAGTCTAATGTTAGATTTTATTGGTCTGTGTTTTGGACAATCTGTATAATTTGCCTTTTGCCTATACAAACTACAAAAAGTTAATCTTTATAGTCCTTTTTCTGCTTGGGGTAGATTCAGTTTTAAAAGCATAAAAAAGAAGGATGCTGAAGCAGACTATTCCCGTGCATAATGACAGTCTTGTTTACACCGCTCTGGCAAAAATTATCCTTAGTTAAACTGGACACAAACTCCACTCAGGTACAACCATTGTCTATCTAGTGACATGAAGCTCTTAGGACTCATTGAGTCTACTCCTCCTTTGCAAAGAGCAAAAATGCCTTATCTGGGCAGACAACTGCACCTAAACTGGAAAAAGAAACAAAGAACTTGAGTGTTAAAGAGAATTTGGAAATAAGGCTGCCCAACTTATTTCGGCAAGCTCGCTACTCCAGACATAAAGGACTCGTTTTACTTAAGAAAGTTTGTTTTCTCCTTTTAATTGTCTTGAAAGGCTTTGCAAAATTGGTTGGTTCAGAAACATTGCAGCGTGTCAATCTTCTCCCTTAGGGAGGTTTCTGCACATGCCTTCGGAGGTAACCCGTGCCCACAGATGCCCATACGTGAGTAAACACATGTTGAAATCTGTAGTCTCTTTTACCACAGGTCCTCCTCCTGCCACCAATCTCCCAAGAAAATTAATAAATGCCTTTATTAGAGGGGAGAAGGTGGTGATATTTCACTGATATACTCAAGACAAGAGGAAGCAGTTAGCTCCATGAAAGAAAACAAACATGACTGGATGCCACGGTACTTGAAATGCTAGCGGCTGCCTGAAGCCACATTTTCATTATCACCCCAACCACCACTACTTTTGGCGAATCTGCAAAAGCATTAGCAAGAAAAATTAGAGAAAGAGAGCTGGCCTTGGCACAACTAAAATTTGTATAACCTGAGAAAGCAAACTTAAAGAGACAAGGCAAAAAACATGCCAGAGCATTCCACTCAGCCATTAAAAGGACAGAAAACAAAGAAACTCTTCAAATTGTTACCGCAATGGGTAACACCCTAACTATGGACACAAACATTTGATAGTGAGAGAAGAAACTGTAAAACATGAGTATTGTGAATGTTGAGCGTAGCAGAAGGTTCTGGCCCTTCCAGGAGCCAGAGCTGATAATCACAGAGATTCCTTACATCCCTGAAATCTAAGAAACCATGACCAATACTTCACAATGCACTTCAGTTTTGGTATATCTCTACTGAAAGTAGAGCTGCATATCAAAAAACAACCATCCTCTAGCTTATTGACATTCTGTCCAAGCAAATAGCACAATACTTTCTTTTACTGTGCAATGTCTTCATATGAGCTATTTACTAAAAGGCTTTAGAATGGATTAAATAATAAAAATGACCAAGTTAAATACGACTACAAGCAGAAGAAGAAAATGGGCAAGGCAGAAAAAAGGTTTTCAGAGGACAACTGAAAGCAGACAGAAAGTGATGGAGTAATACTGTTCTTATAAAGCTGGAAATAAGATAAAAAGCCTCTCACCTGCAGTGAAAAGAAAGGGAGAAAGCCACACCAGTTGCTCGGAGGAAGTAAGGTGGTTATGAAAAGCGTATGGAGCAGACAGACAGCACACAGGAAAAATGTTCTGGAAGTTCTAAAATGAATGGGCAACTACGGAAGCAAAAATGATTCAAGTAGGTGTGCAAAAGGAGAAGTCTGCACTACGTAGGGGGCAAAATATCATCAACAGGTTCTCACGTGCCTTGCCTCGAAGCACATAGAAACATAGAATCGTCTAGGCTGGAAGGGACCTTAAAGATCATCTAGTCCAACCATCAACATGTCAGATAAGAGTTTGAAAATCTGGTATGCTGCTCTCTCTTCTGATAGTGGTTACACTGCCAGTCCAAGGCCACAAACTTCTTTCCAGTGCAGAAGTTTGGCCAAAGGACATAACTTCATCATTTGAAAGGAAAAGCATGAAAATTTAACTACATTTCTGTTGCCTTCTCTTTCCAGGACCATGGAGAACTGGGTGCTCAACTGGCAGCAGAGTTTCTGCCTCACTAAAATACCAGAAAGATTCACTATCACCAAAGAAAAGGCAGCACCTCAGAATAAATTTGAGTGCCCCAGGTCCAGACCTGGACTGGGGAAACTATATGAAGTCCTCAGCTACTGCTTGAGTTCAGTAGGATGGAGATACCATAGATCCTACCTAGGTCATGTCACAGACATGCGGAGAGTAAAAGCTGTATCAAGAAGTAGGAACACTTAAATTCAGTCTCTTTACATTGTTGCTATAAACTAATCTTGCAGTCCTGCTGGGGCTTGCTCCATACCCTGGTCTTCATCACTGCTCCTCAAATTGGTAGCTTCAAAATTGTGTTCCAAATCTGTGGTTATCTCCTGCTTCCTTCTGGAAGACATCGTTATCCCGGTCTTCTGGGTACTGGCTGCAATGTGCTGCTGTGGGCACCTCGCTGGGCTTCCAAGCCATGAAAGCTGCACACACCGCCAGGCTGACCTGGCAGAGCTGATGCCAATGCACTATTTCCAGTAAAAACGTACAATCCTCAGCGAAATCACCTACCAGATCTCAGCGAATGTGTGTAATCCCAAACCGAGCTACTTATTGAAGGCAGTCTGGATCGCGATATAAATTTGGAATGAAAAAAGCATCTCCACTATGGATGTCCTAGGGCAGATTACTTTGCTTAGAAAGATAAGCAAGTTTTTTTCTTTACAGGCTAAAAGATTTTATTTTCATAGTGCACTCTTTTCTCTTCATCATAAGAGAGACCACCTGGTTGAAATATTCCAACTGACTGTAGGTTTTATGGTTTTACCTATCTTTTTTTCCTGTGGATTTTTTTAGCTATTCACTCGAATTAGATTTCACTAGTATTTATGCAAGAAGCTTAAATGAAGATATTTTCCAGTATGAAGTCAATGAATTGATTCCTAGGCATATAATCACTTGCAAACAATGGATACATACAGTTCCCAGCACTTCTATAAAACAAAGGTGTTTACTTTTCTGTTGATTATTTTCTGCTTAACTGCATTCAAATGAATCCATTAAAAACGTGACTGCTTCACAGTAAGATGATCTTCAGCAAAAACAAACAACTGCTGTTTCCACTTCTCTTCATGGCCTTTAAAAACTACAGTCATCTGCACCCTGTATTTCAGGCAATTTATAGATGATAAGTCTGGTCTTGATTTGTTAATTTTCTGGTTTAAATTTAGTTCTAACCTTCCTGCCTGGGAAAAAAATATATTTTCCTACTTCTTTACCTACTCGTCGTCCCCTAACCCACCTTTGGGCCTTTCAGAGTGTGATCAAAACACCAATGGGTCATCTCAAACTTCAGCCAGTCTTTCTGACCATTGACTTCAGCTGGAATGGACAACCCCTCTGGCTGTCCCTAGCCACAGGTAAGCAAAACTCACTGCATTAAGAGTGTGACAGAACAAACCAAGAGAAGTTCCATAAACTAGCATACTTATCCTGCCTCACCTGAAGAATGAAAACAGATTTTTTTTTTTTGTTTACCTGCCCTATATAGAACCTTCACGATAAGTAGTTTGCAAGCAATTAATAAATACTATAAGCACGACTTACATACATAGATGGGACAGGACTGGAGAACCAGAAGACTACAGATCATGACAAGGAGGACAGGGAGGTTGTAATAGCTTAAAGATTTTGTCAGGCAGACAGCAAGAGGCATCAAAACTTTTTCTGGCTGCATCACAACTGATTCTCAATAACTGCATAGAGTTTTCTAGGGTCTGGACTAAATGATGCACTAGGCAACTTCTACAGCTTTTGATGGGTCCTGGCTCATTCTTCTTTATTTGCTCCCTTTCCTAATAGCCCGCAGAGTCATTCTCTGAAACGGCGCAAGTGTACAGATTGAAAAGATCAAACTCTGATACAAGCCTGAAATTATATCTGTGGAGACTGCTTTCATGTGCTACTTTTGTGATGACATTTATAATGCAATGTTTGTAACAATGCAATTTCATCATCTTATAAATATCAATTTACCATCAAATGAGGAAGGAAAGAACATTTTAAAAAAAAAGATAAATCCAAACTTACCACCGCTTCTGCTTTGTTTTAATCGAACTAGTCTTGTTCAGATAAGCCTGTCTATCTCTTATAAAAACAACAGTTTATAGTTTAAACTGTGAAATTGTGTGTGTGTGTGTGTGTTGTAATTATGGTGCCTGCTAACAATTTCATACTGCCACATTGCACATATGGCTTCCAAGCTAGCTTTATCTGAATCTTTGTGAATCTATTCTCCGTGCTATTAAACTGAGCACATTCCACATCGTTCAAAAGTAATTACACTTTTGTCTAGAGTGTAGGAGACTGCTCTCCCCAAACAATGAAATTCTCATTATTAGAGCTGGCACAATAACGGCACTGGTGTTCACAACACTGTGCATTGTACCATCACAATAACTTATCCTAAGCTTGATGCACAAAGGTACACTGGAAATTAAAATTTCTCCAAAACCACTGTGGGTTTTTTTTTTTTTAATAGGCATTCTTTAGCTCAGTATAATTAGAGTCCTATTTGACTTTTTAAAAAGCTATATGCATTCAGATTTCCATTCTCTTCGCAACTTCTGAATAGTAGCTAAGTGCTCCAGCCACATGTTTTTCTGATCCAAGACTATTCACACGCTGACGACCCCAGACCTACAGGTGAAGTGGAGGCCAGGGTGTACGTGGTAAGAGAATTTCAAAAGCAGCATTATCAACCTTTTGATATTGCGGACAAGCGGAGGAAAAGCATGAAGCAATGTGTCGGTAAGCTCTTTGACCAGCAGTGCTGTTATTCTTAATATAACCAAAACTTCGTAATATTATTGCCAACTTACAGAGGAGTAACTTCATTCACCACAGAAATCCAGCATTTTTTTTAGTGGGAAGCAATAAAGCTACTTAACGGTGCACTGTAATATTTCCTATCCATTTAAATCACTGCTGAAAATGAATTTTAAATCCCACTGGAAGTGCAGGGAAAATGTGGGCTAGCGGTGCAGTCACACAGTTTGGAACAACTGGACAGTGGCAGAAGTTACACCTTACCAGTTTGATCTTTTGGTCCAAAGTTTTTTTGGTTTTGATTTTGTGTTTTTAATATCTCTTTCAGCATTTGATCGATATTCTACGGTTTAGAAGAATGGTGGAATTTGACCACAGTATCCCATGCCCAGGTATACCCCAATCAGTGCTTTTAGCCTTGACATCTCTTATTTTCAGAAATTAGCACACAGACACGGCTGGTGAGATCAGTAGTCTTGAGAGGGAGCAAAAGCAACATGGTAGGGTAGACAAATAGAAATAAAAAAAATAAACCCTCAAATAAATAAAATAAAACCTCAAAAGAGGTATTGACTGGTACTGTAATCCTCAAGTGTTTCCCTGCTAAGCTTATGGCCTGCTATGAACGTCCCGAGGGGACCCTCAGATATATTTTAAGTCAAATGATACGTCTTGTATTTTCTTCTGAGCTTTTGGGTTAAGTCTGATAAATTATTGTTTCTTTTCTTGTCAGTGGAAGAGCTCTCCTACTAAGTACCTAGTTTCTTCTATCAAGAGGAAGAGAGTTTGGGACAGAGTTACCCCTGCCTTCCACAAAACCTCAGAATGGTTGAGGTTGGAAGGGACCTCTGGAGGTCACCTGGTCCAACCCCCTGTTTAAGCAGGGCCAGCTAGAACCAGTTGCCCAGGATCCTGACCGGATGGCTCTTCAGTATCTCAAGGATGGAGACTCCACAAGCTCCCCGGGCAACCTGTTCTTCTGCTCAGTCACCCTCACAGTAAAAACCATTTCCTGATGTTCAGATGGAGCCTCCCGTGTTTCAGTCTGTGCCCACTGCACTGACCTTCCTTTGGCTGCAGCTCCAGCATCCTCAGAAATACCCTGTTCATTTCGATGGGAAGATAGCTTTTGCAGCTTTTTGACAATTTTGGTCAGGTTTGAAGATTTCTTTAAAGAATTTTGCCCTCCTCTTATAAAAATTTACCCAGCGTTCCGAGCTGCGCCTTGAAGTTGGCAGTTGTTACAACTCGGGGAGATTTTCAGAAGTCCAAGTTGGGTAAACTGTTGAGTTATTACTCTGTTGCAATCAGCCCTTTACCTTAAGGATCCCAGGATGTCCCAGCTGGCAGGACTTGTAAAAGGAAGCACAGCTGGAAGCAACCTATGAAACACAGGGTCAATTAGCAGCTAGAGAAGTGAGGCCAAGGAACTGATTCTCACGGTTGAAATTGTTTTCCTAACAGCCCCTTCGTGACCCAGCGCTGAGAGGCAGGAAAGAAGAGACAGGGATGGCCGCGGTGATGAGAAATTCAGCTACAGACTCTACTGATGAGACAAAGCTGTGTCATTCCCTGTCTTTTCCAGATCCTTCGGCTGTGGTTTTCTTCTGCTGAGATTGTTCCCTAAGCCAAATGGGTATTGTAAGCTACATGTAAGCCAACGCAGGGAGATCCCTCTAGATCTATACAACATCCATCTAAGAATCCCTCCAGAGAAGGGTCTTAGCCAACGACTGTGCACAAAGCAGTACGGTTTGGAGGGGTGCACCAGGGTGACACACTACATGATCTACATGAGATGGGATATTAGGAAAAATTTCTTCACGGAAAGGGTTATCCAGCATTGGAATGGGCTGCCCAGGGGATGTGGTTGAGGCACCATCCCTGGAGGTGTTCAAAAGATGGGTTGACATGGTCCTCAAGAGTATGGTTTAGTGGTTTTTTTATTGCCTATTTCTTATTTATTTTTTTGTCAGAGTTAAGTTGACAGTTGGACTAGATGGTCTTTAAGGTCCCTTCTAACCTAGACAATTCTATGATTTCCAACTGGCTGTGTGTCTGATCCTGCCCTGTTGGATGTTGGAGAGATCCGCAAAGGTGTACCTTGCTAAGGACAGCGTGTGACTGCAAAACAAGAACTCCACAGGCACTTGCAGACTCAGTTAGTGGGTGTAGCAGTACAGCTGGCAAGCTTTTAAGAAGTGTGAAGCACACTGCTGGAGCTCCATCAATAGACCTGTACTGGACCGCTCTGTGGTGGTGTGCGCACACGTGCATACACCTGGACTTGCTTCCCAGAGACTATCAAAGAGCACAGAATGTCAATTCAAACAGTATAAAAATGACCTCTGTAACACTACCGAAGTGAATACCCTTTGGCAATGACTTGTGTAATTGCTAACCACCCAAACTGAAGTCATCTAAAAGTTGTCCAAGCACCAGGTTCAGTAATTTCCTTTATAATTACATACCACAACAGCAGAGGGAGTGATTATGTATCTTCTACTCCTTTACGCTGATCACTTCCTTCCTTCTGGACACGCATAGGCTACATCCTTTCTGACCTACCTGGATGATGATTTCTACGAAATCTCACTGAGAGATATTACAAAAACGTCCCATTCATACAAACTGGCAATTTTCTTAAGTCTGTCAAGATCAGTCCTTACTACCTCCCCCAAACATGCTTCAGGTAAGCCTACAGCATCTCAGCACTACAGCAAAACTGCCCAAACCATGCAATAATTCAGCACCTTGTAGTATAAAGAGACAGAACACACAGTTTTGACAGCACATTAAATACAGCCTTCATATTAGGAAGTCACAGTAGATGATCAGCTAAACTTCTTGGTCTTAAAAGCTACAAATGAATAAAGAAGTTAGTTAAAACCAATTGAAGAGCAGTTAAGTGTTTCAGTGAGGTGTAGTGAAAGTACTTATGCTGGATTCCTTCGAAGGCAATGAAGTTTTATTTCATTAAGCTCCGATTCTACACTACTGGTGTCATCACAAGTTTATCTATTTACTTAAAAGTCGTCAGAACCAACCCCTTATCTTCAACGTACTCTCTTAAAATAGGCCAAAATACAGCAAAGCCGTACACCAGTTGCATACCCTAACATCCCATTGGCTGGAACAGTATATTAATGAATTACATCTCCATAAAACATATGATAAAGGATGAGAAGTAAACAAGCTAGAAAAGGATAGTGGCATGTCTGCCCATAAGTAATTTTCCCCCGTGATGTTCTTTCTTTCTTTAAAGTTGCAATAACACAAAATAAAACTAAATATTCCAAGCCGCTGTTTGAATTTAAGCATTAGACCAAAAAGGAAGAAAAATGGATTGGGATCACTGAGTTATTTTGTCTAGGAGAGCAGCTCCAATGCCTATCTAGTGATTTGGTCCTATGAGAAATAACAATCCTTAAGGCTTTTTACTTAGGGCTTGTTACATATGCATAATGAGCTGTAAGGGCTTAAATACCACTGCGGAGCTGTTGCAGGCTTTTAGGAGGGTACACTATCACCTACTTTGCAATGCCTTTTTAAAAGCCTTCAAATATGCAGGTCCATTCATTATCTTCACTTAAAGTGAAACTGTCACTGCCCTTGTCGAAGCAGGGGACTAACAGAAAAGTTACAGTCAATTTGTAAACAGGCAAGAGCTGCGTACGCCTGTTCACAACACTCAGCTTTGCCCAGGTGCCTAAGTCCTGGGGTTTCAATGCCCTTCCCTGCACCTTCCAACCGTTATAGAAATGTACAGTATAGTTGTAGAAATGTATACGTTATAGTTATAGACACGTACAGTACTCTGCATGAAGGGCCCAGAGATGTCACTGTCACAACAGGGACACTGTGATACCAGTGAGGAAACGCGCCGTTGCTTTTTGGTTCTTTTTGTTTGTCTGCTTTTAGATAAAGCCAGCTCTGGGCTTCCAGAGGGCTGCTAAACGTAATGCATTAAGTGCACTGTGTCGTTTGTAAAGGGGACAAAAAGGTGAGAATTCACAAGTGAAAAAGTGGCAGGCTGATTCGATTCCATAAGCACAGCCAATTTTCATGCAGGTATCTGTGGCACGTGAAATGCACCATCAGACGGTTTTTTTTTTTAAACCAGCAAAATCCAAAGTGGCTTTTTTTACCCTTTATACAGACTTTCATGCCTTACTGTTGCACAAACTTGGCATTGGGGTGATATTTCAGACACGGTGCCAAACCCGACTCTCACTTAGGGCGCTCCAGACCCGTTCACTGTTTGCTGAACGCCTGCGCTTCAAATCCACGTCGCCGTGGCTGAAAAATGTGAGCACCTTAAACGCCAGCAGGCAAAAAGGTGAGGGAAAGAGGAGTTTGCACCGCAAGGGATGTAGCGTTCGTAGGGGAGGGTAAAGGCAGCGCGGTGAGGTCAGAGCTTTCACATCATTGTGGCGTGTTCTGTAGGGGTAACCGTGCGTTTGCACACCCCATCAGGTACAGCTCTGGATGCCAAACTACTGGAGAGGCAGAATTCAGAGAATGGACGCAAGCACAATAGACCATTAGCCAAACCTACCATTGTGTTGTGCTGAGAAGTGGGAGTCCTATGGCCACAGTTCTCTTGCGTCAGCAGAGAAACTGGCTGAAATTCCTCAGAGTGAGGCTTGTTGGGAAAACTCACATGCAAGGGAAGGTGAAAGGCTGGGAGCCCGTCACTCTCCTCTTCTCCCACTTTCTGTCTGCTTGTCACCATGGCTACCTCTCCATCTGCTTCCCCATACGGAGAGGCTGGTCGCTTGGAAGACATCCTGGAAGGAACAAAAGAGGAGAAAATAATGAAACCTCCAAATAAATCCTTAATGCCGTCATTGTGTGGTTAGGGGCCATTGTAACAGAAATGCCTTTTTTGTGCTGGCAGAGAGCAGGAAACCATCCAAATACCACTGCAAAGCATACACAATTGGGAACAATGGCCAAGCAGGTAGCAACAGAACAGTGGCTTGTTTGTTGTGAGAATAATACACTAATATAGCACTTTCTTGTATTCTGGCTTCTTAAACATGAAAATTCACCTAAGAAGACTGTATAATGAAATGCAATTCCTTTAAAAAAAAAAATACCCATCTGGTTTTGCATTTGCAAGAGACTGTAAGAAGATAGAATGTGTCCCGATATAAGCTATTGTCAACTTAGCTTTTAAGGAATAATCACCCACGTGTATTTGACCATAACTGATAAAAAAGCAAAATAAAATAAAATAACTTGCTAGCAAGCCAAAACATCTATGTTTTTAAAACTTCACCAATGCGAACAACATTGCCTTACAGTCAATGTAAGAATCTTTTCAGGTTTGTAGATCTGGGATAGTTAAGCAATTAAACATTTGGACATTAATAATCTAATTTGACAACACAAATTCAGGGTTGTACTAAGTCAATGAGGATTTGCTGTCGAGATACCCTATACTTCCTACCTACAGCCAGATCAGGAAAACACACGTGTAAATGTAATTTGCACCTACGTCTATAGAAGAAAGGATACAGAAGGAAGGTAAATAGAGCACACGTTGTAAAAATCATACACAAATCTTGACTTAAAAATCAGGCCCACATTCTGAATTTTTTGAGACTGCCTGGCAACACTGTTATGATAGCACGTGTATATCCTCAACTTTTAGAAAGACCAAAAGAATCCTTATGTCATTGGAAAGTCCAATTTTCATCCAAAGCAGGAACTATTGAAAATCTTACAGGACAATCTGAACCCAGAACGCTTCTGGCTTAGTCTTCAAAATAGAGGGGTCCAGTGAAGTATTAAAATGCAGACGACTTCTGGGATTAATTACAGCAACATTGTTCATGAAAATCAGGGTATGTGCATGGATGGCATAATGGGCCACTGTGCAAAGCAGGGGCATCTGTAATAAGGAGTGGAATGAGAAGTAAGAAATCCTATAGGCATAGTCAAAAGAAGAAAAGAAAGACAAAAAGAGAAATATTTCACGAAAAATAGGAAATTATGAACAAGGAAACTGAAGACTATTGTATTAAAAAGTCGAGAAGACAGGCTGAAGAATACTGCTCCTCCTCAAAAATCTAGTATTTATGATTCTAATTACCCCATTTTGATTTTCCACTTCACAGTTAAAGAACTGCATTTGAAAAGCCCAGCAGCCTCTTGAACCATGTGTGGGGCTGCTGTGAGGTGGAGCATGTCCATACGATTTGGCATATTGAGCACGAAATGGTTCTTAGCAGCAGTCAACTGGGTCTGAAAACAAACAGTGACTTTAAACAGCCCTTTGTTAGGACTTATTTTGTTTCTAATGATCTCATTTTGAGCTTTGCCTCCTGAGCCAAGTTAGATTATATTAAAAAAGAAAAAAAAAAACCCCACACCAAAAAACCCACACGACAACAAAAACAACTGACACACAGAAAAAAAAAAACTCAGACAAAAAAAATCCCTACCAGAACCTATACTCAGCTGCACATCGCCTGTTCTGAACACCACCTATTGCTGGTACATAGAGAAGCAATCTGTATTTTCTATTAATGTTTGACTTAGTCCAACAGACTAACACTTCATACATCCTACCTGAATTCTGTCTTCTAGGCTTTCCCACCTACGTGTCTGCAGCGAAGCATATGTATAAAGACAGAGATCACCAGATAGACTCTTACTGGCAGTTTTCTACTAGCCCACTGAATTCAGCATTTTACAGCTATGTTTGACGTGACAGATCCCAAGCTTTTCTCCTGCAGAAACCATGCAACTCCCTCCTGAAGTTAATGTGAATTATTCATATTCTGCATTGCACCGCACCAAGATACACACTTGCTATTGATACCGAGTGTAACATTTTAGTGACCTCTTTCAACGCTGCCTTAATAGGACCTTGGGCTTTTTTACAAAAATCTCTCTTTCTGAAAATCAGCACTAAGTGGTTGCTTTAAACAAAAAGGGAGGGACACAAAATCATTAGTGAATTATTCCATAATATACTCTATTTTAGGACATTTTTATTCAATAAGAGGACTAAAACCACTGTAAACCATCCACAAGACTCTACTACAATTCACTTTGACAATAAAATACAGAGAGAGAGAATGCCTTCCTTAGTATTCATGTATTATCTACTCTATACCCAAGTTGTGGTACCAACTCCTACTGCTGTTAACCCAGAATAACCTAGATTCTGTCTCATTGCTTCACGAGGAGAGTTTGACTCTCATGTTGAAGTAAAGTTCTGTTAATTTTATCAGTGAATAAATGGTTTCCTCTACTGTGTTCGATTAGCGTTCTGCAGATCATCATCACCTTCTGCTTGTCACTGTTCCCAACAGATATATATGTTGGGATATATCTCTCTAAAAATATATATAATATATACATAATACATATAAATATATATTATATAGTATATATCATTTTCTGCAGGGAATTTTTAAAAACAGACAAGGAAGGCAATACAAGTGACCACCTCTTTGCACTAGCAATAACAGATTATTATGGTTTTGATCTAAACCAGAAACCTATGGGTCGGACTGTAGGCCAACTCACAGTGATACTGGAGAGGGAAGAAGAAACTTTCTCCTTCCTCACGCAGCTCTTACAAGATCCAGTTTCAATTACAAACTCCTCATAACACTAGAAAGCTAAGAAATTGCTAAAATAGCTAAGGTGGCAAAGTAATGGATCTAATCTGCCTTGGTCTTCCAAGTGACCAGGACACTCAAAGAAATGGTTGCACAACCCTAGGGTGACAGAGAAACTCAAGAGGTTTCCCACAGCTCAGACGATGACTCCAATTTGCTTTCAGGTAGCTCTGTCCGTAGCCAACGTGATTTAGGCATAATCTGGTTTTTCAGAGATATCATCATCCCCTTTAACATCAAACACAAACCCCACAATTTCACAGAAAATGTGTACTCCTTATGAACATCTGGGAAATTTCCACAAGAAAAGGGAAGATTTAAATAAATACATAAATCCTTCTCTGTGTTTGAAAATGTCTTCCAAAAGGACAGTAACTATCAAAGTCTATTGCAGCAAAGGATCAAATCACTGATAGGTTCACGAGCAGCAAACAACATGATACAAGGAGAACTCATTCTCAGGTGGTCTTTCATTATTTCTACAGGTTTCTTGGTCCCTCTTCCAAATTTGAAATGTTCTGACACCATGTATACTTGAACTCCCTCCTAATAAATCTTCTTTTTCCTACTGAGATAATACAGAATCCGTTGAGACGTGGTATCTGAGATACAAGTGCAGTTCCCATTATAAACAATAAGCCGAGGGCAACAGCTAAATTCTGAGTAAGAACCCTACCTGAAACTGAGCTCTTTTAAACAGATCTAGGTCTAACGAAAGACTGGAATTATCCCACCTTAACAAAGGACTGCAAACATCCTTGGATCTATCTCGACAATAACATGACAGTTTACAGCTTACATGACTTGTAGATCTTTTCCTCAAACTAGATCAAACTCAGGAGAGTTTTCAATTACACCCCTCTGAAAGAAGGTTTACAACAAGAGGGGAAACATCAATTTCCTCAAACATAACTTATGGATAGGATTAAAAAAAAAACCCAAACTGCAAGATGCAATTCTCAAAAAAGCAGCAATTTGGTGAACTAGATTCTGAATCTAGAAGGGAGTCTCTGCAGATGTAATCTGTTGTAATTTAAGACTTGCAAGAAGAGTTGCATTTAGAACTGATATCAATCATTTCTATGGAACATGAATCATGATTTTTTTTTTTTTACAACTTAAATCTGCAAAGTTCAGACCCAGTGGGCCACAGGCAGTACTCAGCCCACTGTAGAGACACATTGGAGTTATGAAACATACCCCCATACTTGATTTTTATCAGTGGTTAGAATGGAACTAAAGATCAAATTCTGGTGACAAATTCAAATATTACCTTATTTCTTGTAAAGGAACTCTTTTTTTTTTGTTTCTGGAAAGGCTTCATAATATGCAGAAATTGCAGTAAAAACCAGGTCTTTCGTTAAATTTTCTTTAAATAAATGCTTTTCCTGGTAGCAAGAAGGTTTTTTTTCCAGGGAAGTAAAATCCCACTCTTCTAACTCGCTCTTATCCCACAAATATTTGATGTAATTCATCTTACAATAGCTTCTCCACATATTTCTTTACTCCCTTTCAATTTACAACAGAATCATTGTAGACTTAAACTGATACCCTTTGTCTACTGATCTCAGTGTTTTTGGACTGGCTACAGCACGGCTGGATTTTCCCCACTGGAGAGAGTAAGAGGTGCACTACATCCACATGGATCGTTTCCTCATACCACCAAAAAGCGTTGGTTCCACCCATATAATTACCAAATACCGTTATTTTGTTTGGGTTTTTTTCCCCCCTTGATTTCAGTGCCTAAAAAAAAGTCATCTTTCCACAGCTCTATTTTTCTTATTATTTTTAACAGAACCTCATTTAAGTGTTCCCACTACATTTCCATTTGTTCATTGGTTTTGGTTCATTTCATACGTGATTCTATACCCAAAATAAACCTGAAATGGTATCCAGTACTCAAGGAGATAGTGCCCTCTAGCACACAACCAGTATCCGTCCCAATTTGATTGCTCATGCCATAAAATTTCATAAATTTATGTCATAAAACTCTAATCTCGTTACATTAAGCAAAATACCTCAGAAACATTTCAGATACCCACAAAAGCTTTTGGAGAAATGGCTTATCCATGTCTTCAAAAGTGACAAACACAGATGTGTCAGGAGAAAAAGATATGAGGCCATAAATCTTAACTTGTTGGGAGTTAATTAAAGGATTCATCAATCATTACACAGCTCGCCCCATACACACACAGGCAAAATCCCGTCAGCTGCCATAACCTACAGAAATCTACAGGTTAAAAACTCCCAAAGTCCCTCTGTTCTGACTATTTATAAATGACTTTGTATAATCTAGCATTAAGACCTGTAATTATAAAACAGCATTAAAACAGGCCTGCATAGTTATGGATAATTATAGTTGGTACACTTTTTAAAGAAATAAAAAGCTTTTCCATTCAAACCCAGGCTTTGCCTTTTTGACAGCTCCAAGTCCACAGGATGTAGAGAGATGATTTAAATTGTATGTCAAAATTTTGACTGCGCAAGACATTCTTTTTTTTTTTTTTTTTTTTTACCCCTTATCAAGAGAGGCATTGTTGTTTTCTCGCCATAACCAGGCGTGACAGCGCCTGACTGGAGTCGCATAGCCCCCTTCTGAATCGGCATGAAAACCTCCACCTCTTGAGTTTCTCCGGCAGCTATAAACTAAGTCTTTCTCATGGGTAGAGAGTTTAAATCACTCGGCCCCGTAGAGAGGAGAGGGGCACAGGGCTGCATTCTGAGGAGATGCACGAGGCCAAGGCGAGCAGATCTGGAAGGCCCAGCTCCCCACAGCACGGGGAATTTACTCCCTAACACGGCCCGATTCCAACCCAAACGTGATACGCTCAACTTCAACTGCATTCCAGCTGACTCCCTCCCTCATCTGCAGGGTTATTTCCCTCTAAAGATTCAGATTAGATATCAGGAAGAAATTTTTTACTATGAGGGTGGTGAGACCCTGGAACAGGTTGCCCAGAGAAGCTGTGGCTGCCCCATCCCTGGAGGGGTTCAAGGCCAGGCTGGATGGGGCTTGGAGCAACCTGGTCTGGGGGAGGGGTCCCTGCCCAGGGCAGGGGGGTTGGAACTCCATGATCTTTGAGGTCCCTTCCAACCCAAACCATTCTATGATTCTGTGATAATTAAAGTACATGCTGGAAATGTGCAAACTCTGCTTTTCCCTGATTACAGACAGGAGCAATATCACATACGCGTGTCTCTAACGTGTAAGCGCACACACACACACATACAGATGCACAAACACATGTTTGTTCAAAACATCAGCAGTACATCTGCCTCATCTCTGACCACATTTAGTACTAATAAAATGATTCGTATTCCCAGTTTATTGAAGCTATGATGTCTCTAGAGACAGCCCAAGCAAAAGGTGCTAGTCAATACTAATGATCATCTCCCATTCCGTTTTGGCCCCAAATTCGTTCATTATTTATGTACACTGAATAACTAGTACCTTTAAAAAACCAACTCTGCTCATTTTGACAAGACTACTTGTGTAATAAGGTATTACTCAACATGAGTAAGGGTGGCAGACTCCCACACTCTGTCCCACTGGGAACTGCAAGCCCGACTTGTTTCTACACATACCACTAAAAACAGACTTCACTTGGCAATATCTTTGAGTCATTTACAGCCTGGTTTGGAATTCTTCACTGAAGTAATTTTACAATTTAAAAAAAAAAAAAGCAAAAAAAAAGGAAAAACAACAAAAAAAGCAAACATCTCTAATCTGCTAATCAATAAAAAACGTGCATGAAACATGCTCTCATTTGTCACTCACACTGAGATGGAATAATCTGTTAATTATTACTTTCTAAGATCATATCAATCAGCCATCTTTTAAAATGCACAGATGCTACAGATAAGTGGTGTTCTAGCAAAAAACGGGGTTTTGGTGAACAAGTCACTTTTGTTAATCCAAACCAAGCTCACTACGGCGATTACCTGTGTAATATTTCAGTGTGGTTCTCTGTTATTATAGCTGCCACAAGTAATCCTATGGTTAAGGCCACCCAGTAATTTCCATTTCTCCCAACTCTTTCTGCCTTTTGCTTTCCAGACTTCCTCTCTCTATGGGTTAACTTTAACAATTTGTTTTCATCCACTAGTTTAGAAGATTCTGAATATAGAATGGGCAGGGACTACGCTACCCCCTATCTCTTTTCAAGTATAGCAGAGTAAAGTATCAGCATCCTGGCTGATAAACCTGATATTCCACATATTGTGGAAACTGTTTCTTTGAGAAAAGATAGTGTCAAAATTCCAGCGGTAAATGGGTTCATTTTGACACGTTTTGAAACACTTAAATAAGAAAGTTGTTACAAGTGTCTTTCAATAAAATGTTAACAAAAATCTTGTAAATTTTTTCTTTTTTCACTAGAAAAGTGAAAAAATCCCCCAACTTTTATAAACTCTATAAACTACTAAAAATTTATCATCTACATTTTCTTGCATTTGCCAGGAATTTATGCATGAAAAACCACTGTAAAAATCAAGCCTAGAAAAAACAGGCTGTGAAAAAAATTCATGTTGAAGGTTCCCTACTTGCGTTATGCAAAGATTTTCACTGACCTTTTGAAGCAGGTAACTGGGAAAGATTCTTTGTGCATGACTACGTTGTTTAGCGAAATACTCTAGCCCGAAACAAACCAACCTTCAACCAAAACAGAATTTGTAAGGCGAAGAAACTCCTATCAAGGTACTGTATTTTATTATGGCAAAGAATATTACCCAATTCTTTTGCAGCTGTCATCCAGGACTGTGCATTACTGTCCCTGTTCCGTACTGTAACTAGGAAATGTTAAGCAGGAATGTTTAGTGATTTACCCAGAAACACACACTCAAAATCAGTTTTAGGATGAGAACCTGTATCCTATTTGTGTTTGGTACCTGTCAACCTCATGAGCCTTTTGTTATTCACTAGTCTGCATGTCACCTAAAAGGGCCAAAAATGTAGTAGTATGTTTATAAGCCAGAAACAACGGGATCACGTTTTATTTCTGCTGAAAATGTACGTTTCTAAAAGATCAAACTCCAAAACCTGGATTTTCAGAGAACTTCTCAAAACCAGAAGCGGCACGTTGTGAAAATGTGGTTATGGCACAGGCACCGTGTAACGGTAATGGTGCGGTGTCAAAGACAATGAGCATCTATCAGCACAAACTCTGAAACAGCAGGATGCAGTCATTGTTGATGTTTCAAGTAAACTGAGCCTGATCACTGGCTTCTTTCAAGCAAAAGACTTTGCTTGGATGATTTTGAATTAAATCCACAAGCTCATTTATTTTCCAGTGCATCCTCAAATTAACTCTGGCTTCCTTCCCCCCCACCCCCAACATTTTAGAAATGTACCTCCCCCCCAGCCTTCGGCTTCTCACACATCTTCCTTTTTCACTTTTTATTATTTTTACTATTATTTTACATTTGTCCTCATATCACAGTAGAAATTGCAGAGATTTGGTTTTATTTTCATGTAAAGTTTTAGGAACTGCTCACTGCTGAAAATACTATTGCCATCACTCTGACATTAGGCAATCATCACTCTTCTGCTTGCTGAACTACGAAGAGGAATCTAGGCAAATAATTAGAGATTTCAGGCCTTGAAATCTCACTGTACAAACTAATACTTTAAAAATGACAGAAAAGAAGTCAGTCAGTCTCCAGACGCTGAGTGGGAGAGCTGTGCTGCATGCTACAAGGAATCTATACATCACACACAGACGTGCATACCTAATTTCCATTGACATTGAGTGAAATGAAGGCAAAGAGTTGAAAAGGCTTTAAAATTATGACAATTATGAATGACTTATTACAAAGAAATTTGAAGCAGCACAGGCTAATTCTGAAAAGTTAGCTAATATTAAAACTTTTGCAATTTAGGGAGCTTATTCTTGGTCATTCGTAGTCTTTGTCTAATCAAGCTGACACAAAATCTTCTTCAAGCATTATTAAGTGATGAATTACTTTCAGTAGAATCAACATTAATAATAAAAAAACCTCTCCTAAAAGACGCCCAGATTTCAATACAAGAAGCCATTCTTTTGATTGAGATCTTGGTAAATTATGACACAGCTTTTCCCATTCTTCCATCAGGCCATTGCTCAGTAATCGGAGCACCAAAGAAATAGTTATCCAGCTTAAAGCCTCCCTCTCCTTTCCCTTTTCTTTCCTTACTTACATTTCAAACTCAACAAAAGGATTTTTTTTTTTAAACAACAACAGAGTTTGTGTATAATCACAAACCAACCAGAAACAAGGAAATATAAACCCCTAAAAAATAAATTCTTTTTTTTTCCCCCCCACTTTACCCTCGAATTTCCCTACTGGTAAGTTCAGAATAGTAAGTTTATACTGCATGTACGTTTGCTTCTAATAAATGCACATGTAATTGCACTTAAAAAATAATTTTCAACATACCCACTGATGTTCACACATCTGAACTCAACAGTCTTGTTCTACTGTTATTATATAAACTCTTGCTCCAACCATCACCCGCATACACATTGGCACCATGTCTATCGCTTTATAAAAAAATGCAAATATACACAGGAACACATAAGCACATACATCCATACCTATACTATATAGTTCCTGTTAAAACTGATCATGCTAGTACAGTATGTATGTGAGGATGAATGGATATTCATAGCTCGAACTTGCATTGCTGAAATACTGGCCTTCTAAATAACTTTATTGGTTGCAGAATTGGGACCTCAGAGAACCTGTGTGTACCTTTAAGAATTATAGGCACAGTGAAAACAGCCTTTCTGTCTCTGTGTCACGTGCCTGTGTGTGAAAAAAAATATACTTAGGAAGAGCAATGTCTCTAATGGATGTAAACATTTTCTTTTCAACAGGTTAATTCCAGCTGCCTAGAATTTTTATTACTTTTTTTGTTCACATGCATGTGTGGGCTCCCTGCTTTTTGGAGGGTTTATACTTGACAGGTGCATTCTTGGCCCAGGAACAAATAATCCTGAAGGGACCAAGAAAGAAAAAAAATCAAATTGAACTTGAAGATAAAAAGACAGGGAGTAAATACGTTATTGCCTTTTATTATGTCAAAAAAACAAAACCACGAAAATTTTGAACATCTGTAACGTCCAAGCAATTTGAGGTAGAATTTTCAAAGCTGAAAAGATATTGTTCCAAAGCCCAGATGTTGCCTTTCAGAAACAAGTGAAAATTGCCGCCTCTGAAAATTACTCTGAAATACAAATAGAGTAAAACAAAAAAAAATTGTTTAAATAAAACTAATTTTACTCAGATGTTCTGATATTCCAGAAGGGAAAGTGAACTCTTCTCAAGTCTTCAGGTGGTTTTGCACTCACATCTCCTACTTCAGATGACCTGCAGCCTTGCCGCCTCGGTGCCGAGGGACGACCGCGCCAGGGATAAAAGAGCCAAAGTGGACGCTGTGATGGGAGGGCTCCTGCTTCACCCACCGTGCACCTTGTACCATCACATCTTCTCCAGTCATCTTGTGAAAGATTGACAGCTCTTATATCATTTCCCAGTTTTTACTCATAAAACCCTAAGAATGACAAGTCTGCAGTAAGGCGTGTGTTGTGTGCTGTATTCCCCCAGCGTGGGGGGGGTGTGGGTGTATGTCCGCTTGCAGTACTGCTCTTCAAGCCACTTTGGATTCTGTAATTTTCAGATTTCTGAATGCCTGTGTTCAGTTTAAAGAGCTTCCAAATGCTCCTCTAAACCGTTGCTCGCACACACTAATACACTTCCCCACCGCTCGCACGTAGGTAAGTGGGTTGACTTCAGTTCACCACTGTCTAAAAGTTGATTTTTTTTGCTATATCTCATTCAAGAAACGCTCGTCAAATTGCAAAGGAACAATCATAAACAGCTGATAATTATCCATCCTAAGAAACATTAAGCCTAGGTACTGCTGGAGCTATTAGCTAATAAAAATACAGTTATTAACCATGTAACACACATATACCCTTGCACAAATAAATGCATACCGGTATGCAAAGTAAAAACAAATCCACAAATATGAAAATGAGAGACCATTCTAAACAGACAACATACCTTTAGGACCATAAGGAGTCTCAAAGTTTACTTTAGGAAGGCTGCAGTGGTAGACACTGAAACACGGTCACAAAAAGATGTCCACTTTCAAAATCTTTGGGAGTTGGGGGGTGGGGTGGAAAAGAGGAGAAAAACCCTGAAACCAGTATCTTTCCCTCCTGGGAAACTGGGAGGGTGTCTGCCATTCACCCTGCCGTAGGTACTTTGTCCACCTTCACCTCTGTTGTTCCACAGCGGTTCCCATCCAGCCCCACAAAGGCCCAGCTGTATAAACCACCGCTGTCAAAGAACACAGTGAAGGGCCGGGTAAAACAGGGAGGGGTGTCTGACATGCTGACCACTGGCTGAGCTTGCAAGGATAAAGAAGCCTTGATGGAGAGAAGTAATCATCCATTGCTGTTTGTTTATTTTACCTCCTCCACCACATACTGGAACCTTTTTTGTTTTTTCCATTACCAAAACCATCCCCCACTGAGAGGCCTTTGTGATCTAAAAGGGGCAGAGCCCCTCTTTCTTAACACTGGCAAGTTTATGTAGGCAGACTCATTCAAACACATCTTAAAATAAACATTTGGCTCTTCCCCTACATCACACTGTCCACACACTGCCTTCAAACACACTTTAAAAAAAAAAAAATTTAAAAAATCACCATTAAAATGCACTTGCCTAGAACTGTTTTTACTGAGATGTATTAAAACAATTTAGCAGTCTAAGGCACATATTGCCACGGAGGTCCAACTTCAGAGGAGAGCTCTAGCCTTCTGAAAAAAATAAATATACATGACAGTAAAGTAAACCTGGCTGTTACTGCCATAACGAGTGTTATAATAGCTTTCTTGAAAAGACTTCTTCCATCCAAAAAATCTTCTCCCTGTTGGGGATACACCTAATTCTATTACAAGTGAATCTGAATCCAGATGTTCAGATCTGAAACGTATGTCACAAGTATTACGAGGGAAATGACCACTGCACGGAGAATGAGGCTTTTGAAGGGCACCACTGGCCCGAGCTCTGAAGGGAGTGAGGTCGGAGCAGATTCCTTCAGGCCTAAGAGGTGGAGGTGCTGACAATCTTAGAGAACGAACCTTTGTGTTCAACAAAAATGAGCAACCAAACTTCCTCACTTCCCACTTTTTCTTTTATTGTACGCTCTCCGCACATACACCCCTTTTTTGGTTTTTTCTAACTCCACGGGTTTGGCACTGAGAACAGTTCAAGCATAAATCCCTATAAAAAGACAGTGCACAGGCAACAAAAAGTAGATGTCCCAGAAGGCCTTTTGATGTGCCCAATGATGATACTGGAAACAACATTTCTCAATTGGAAGAGGATGCCTAGTCATTCCATGGGCTACCTACTGCAATCAAAGTAATTCACTAGGAATAATTACAGTCAAATTAGACTAGGACATTTGAGGAAAATCATAGATTCCTTTGTATCAGACATTAACAATCACCTCCATATCACAGGCTGATGATCTTTTCAAGGCTACCAGCTTCAACTGGATACAGAATGCAACAAGGAAGGTCTACTTGTCCCATTTTTCATTTTAAAAAGGTAATAAATAGCTTTTGATTTGGGTAAGTAGTCATCTGGCAAGCTCTACAGTTGTTTGAATGACACCTGGGATAGAAGATTGGTGAATTGATTGAAATACATCACAGAAATTTCATTCTGCAACACAGCAACATCCTTTGGCGTTGATCATTACTGAAGAAGCATGAACATTGAAACTACGACCAGGTAGTCTACTGCTGAATACCCTTCTCTGCCTCAGAGTGGGCTACAAAACCAGGACACGACGTTAAGAATTCAGGAGACTATTATTCAGTGCCCAGTTATCAGCGACTTCCCGTGTGACCCCACATAATTTATAGAATCTCTCTGGCTCCCAGTTTTTCTATTTCTCCGTAAGAGATAAGAATGTTTAACAGCTTTTATAAAATGCTCTGCAAGCTCCAATTTTCTTTTTTTTTAAAGAAAACATTTTATTGGTGATTGGTGTTTGTCTTGTTTATATCATTAATTTACGTGATGGTTTTGTGCAATACTGACACATAAGCAAGGGCAAAAATTAAGTACTCTATTCAGCTACCCTATTTTCAAACTGCAGAAATTAGTTTCTTCATACAGCCCTGTCAACAGACACTATGAATCATTTCTGTTTTACCTGTTGACTATATTTATGTAGAAAACCATTCATCTTTCTTTTCTGGGCAGTGACAATGCAAAAAAAAAAATAACCCCAAACTAAACCCAACCAAAAAAAAAAAACCCAACAAACAAACCCCTTAACCAAAACCCAGCATCTAGCTGGAAAACGACACCAAATCCTTTTCTTCACTGGATCCCCTTCTCTGTCCTTCATACAAGAAGAAAGCTCACCCCTTGCCAGGTAATGCCATGGTATTTTACAATTAATGGACACTTTTCACTCAGGAAAGCTATTTAAAGGAACCTCGCATACCTTCAAGGTGAAATACTAATGGCAACACCTATTTCACAGATGAACCGTTACAGACGTCAGTTTGGTTCCTGTTTACCCACAGAACTGCCCAGTACTGGCACCCAAGTGAAAGTCAGAGCTCTAACCCACACTCCCACCACAAATCAGGGACAGACTGGGACAAAGAGCCCCACGCTCTGATTTCCAGTTTCCTCCATTACTCAGTAGTTCTGATGATAACTCCTCAGTACGGTGAAAATGAGACATAGTGCATTCACCAAATGCACTATCAAGCTAGTGATGGAAACCTCAACTAGCCCCTCTTCCAACCTTGCCCTGTATAGCTAATTATAAAGGTGCACTAAAAAGAAACCACTCCCTGGGAAAGGGTACTTTCTGTATTATCATAACTCATATCTCGCCACTTGTCCCTTCATTCGCAAAGAAAGCAAAGATCCTCTTAGTTTAGTTTTTCTCTCTTTTAAATGGCTCACACAGGTGTACCAGATTTTAAGCTTGAAAAGCGTCAACCACAAAACAGTCTCAATAATATAAAATTGATGCTAGGGGAACATTTTTAGCCAAGAACATACTTCTGGTTCCACTAGCCTACTTGCAACATGGACCGAGCATACAGCTGTACGCTGGGATTCCTGGCTGGCATTTTTAAGGGTCTGCTAAACCCCCCTTGTAAAAGAGCTCATCAGATGTACAAAGGCTTTTTCCTTTCTCTCCTACCCTCTTCTCACCCCCATCTCCACCCTTGCTTTAGAGGGGGAAGATCAGAAAGCGGAGCTGTTACCAAGCCTTGACACCCTTATCTCCCTTTCCTTCTACTTCCCCGCTCCCCCTATGTCATGGATATGAAAACACAAGCCAGAGTTATGAAGATATTAAAGTGCCAAAAAGATGGAGTTTGTCTTCTGTAAGAGACCTTCAGATACACTTCCAATATTAAGATATCTATACACTTCTGAAAACCTGACTAGGAGCCCACCTCCTGTACGTACCTCTACGAACCTCTTCCAGCTTCTCTCCTCTCCTTTACACAATTTACTAGAGAGCTTTGTACGCTTGCACTGCTCTTTTCATCCTTAAAAGCACTTACAAATACTAATTACTCTTCACATATCCCTTCTGTGAAGTAAATAAGGATTATTATCCCCTCTGAAGTAAATACGGATTACTAACTCCTTTTTACAGACCGAGGAAAGACAGAAGAGGATTTTAAGTGGTCTACACACCCCAACGTAAAGAGATGACACTGAAGCATGGATTAGGATACTGAAGTTCTCCACCTCATGCTCAAACTGTGACAGTCTAAATCTTCCCCTTCTATTTGCAAATGATACTCTTAGCCCAATTGTTTCTATCTGCTGGCTGATGATCAAATATTTAATGTATGCCATAAAATGAAAATATGAACTCTACAGCAGTGCCTCTTATTTGTCATGCCCCATTACTTAGACCGGGTGGTAACATGCGCCCATACGATGGTTTTCAATTTTATTATAGTCTCTATTTGCTCACTCACTTAAGATGTTTAAAGAAGAGTTGCATGGATTATCAGACAGTCTGAAAAGTTCAGTTCAGAGCTCTTCAAACACATTCATTTTCATCTTATTAGCACAAGTAAAGTAAAAGCCTTAGGCAGGTAATTTACCATCCAGTTTATCCAAAGGGACTTCTAAAGGAAAAGTCAACCTTTGTAAATTGTTTGTGATAATCTCCAAATTGATCATTAATTATCAGCTGCTAGTAAGCTTTTCTTCCATCAGCGGCACTGTGAAAATAATGCATTTCTCAGAAAATCTACCACTGTTGTTATTGCCACCTGTGTCATCAGCCCTTATTAAACCCAGCAAAGTTACATAGCAAGCAGCAGCCTCGCTAAGTGAATCCTGTCCAGCAAAATCCATTCTGCAGGCAGTTTAAAAATTAGTTATCCACCAACAGGAAAGCCTTCATTATTAATGTTATATTTTACATTTTATACCTTCCTACGTAGAGCAGCATTACAATTAATTGAGACCCGTTCAACTGCGCTTCATAAAGCGCACATTTTTTTGTACTGCCAAACTTGAGCTGATGTACACAAACTTTATTTGCCCCTTTTGCAGTTTTCTGATTTTCTTCTACTAGAAGTGAATGCTTACAATCCAGCAGTAAACAATGTAAAAGATCTTTCCATGTTTTGTTCAGGAAAAAGAACTCGGGAAGAGATGGCTGCAAGTAGAGCAGCCTTAGTAGTGTTAGATACCCTCAAGTCCACGTCATCTACAGAAACAAGACGGTGACCTTTTTGTACAGGAGATTGATTGTCAAAATGCAGTTCAGCCTTCATAGAAAAATGCTGACCAATTGCTGGGCATGATACACTACACGCCATTTGGGGAATTTTCAGCAATACTATGACCAATGTGCAACAGCTGGCATTCTCCCAGTTCCTACTTTAACTCCATTGAACTTAACGGATAGTCGCCAGTTAACCGTACTGGAGCAGCCCCAGATCTCATGGCATCTTGCATCTTTAGTAGGATCAGACACACCTGACAAATCATATTTTAAAAATAACTACTTCACCAACCAGGAAACCCAACCTGACAGCAATAAACTTCAAGCTTGGCGACTACTTAATTGTGCAGTCACATACACCATCGTTTGAGGAGACATTAGAGGAGACAAAGAATTAACGTTAGAGGGAAGACATAGGCAGGTACTGAAAATTTTTAGAAATGTAGTATCTTTGGAAAAAATATTATGAAGCAAGTGATTGTATTTTTCATTTTGAATGGTCCACAAGTGATAAAAACCAGCTGAAGTGCCCTCCACCACGGGCTGTAGGTATAACACAGAAGAAATGGAAGCCTTTTAAATTTGAGAAGTCCCAGCAGCACTGTAATATATTTCGCTATTTTTGTAATAGATGAAATGCGGAATAATTCTACATATGTGCTACCCTGTCATCTTTAACGTACACACACGGAGACTAAAAGACTTTTGTTCGCATGAAAAAAGACCAACTGCTCTTTGTGTTCATGACTCAGGTCCATCGGCGGCCACCCCGCGCTGAGTCCTGATGACTCCAAATGCAACAGGATTACAGTCATAAAGCTGGAAAAAGGCCACGGTACCACAGCTGAAAGAAGAATCATCCCTCAAAGACAGTTTTACTCAGGTTCTCTCAAATTCATATAATTTAGGCTTAAAATTGTAGCGCAGGATCTTTTAAATAATGTATATGAAAATTCTAGCTCAAAGAACCGGCAGCCTGAAAGGGAATAGTCTCTTACAGAGAGATGAGACACAATTCTGCTAAAATTGAAGAGAACAGACTTGTAGTTTCCTCAGCGAGATGGTGCCAATGAACAGGTCGCTGCTCTTGAGGGAGCTTAAGCTTTCAATCCCATCACCTTCAGCAAAGAAAAGAGAGGGATCCAAACTATCAAGACGCAATTGTGTTCTACACAGGGGTGATGTCAAATGACACCTCCTCACCAAACAGTCCTGAGCGCCGGCTGCGCTGAGAGTCAGGTACATAATTTTTTTTCTGTTTGTTTAATTTTTTAATTTGAGGCCCCTTTTCTACTACTACTACATCCCTAAGTCCTGCAGAACCAATTACTCCACGGGCCACCGAGCAGCGTTTCGTTCTAGTCACATCCCATAGAATAATGTACTAATTGCAGAATCAGATTTAGCACCCCTGGGTTACTTCCAGGATCTATCCTGACACAAAGCAAACACTTTGCAGAAAGGCAGGTATTTTCATGAGAAGAATTTAACCTACAGAATTTTAATGTTGGTCACCATCCATCCAAGAGCATGAGAGAGCTGGGTCTGAGTGACCCTGCGCTAAGCTTGTAGGGCTGAAAATTAAAAAATACACTCAAATTGCAAACAAAACACAACTTAGGGAGAGAAAATAAGTCCTGTGATGTCATTTATAGCTAGTTCTTTTCAGCAGAACTACGCTATCAGGCTCTCAATGCATGTGCGATATTGGAAGCAAGACTTATCATCAGTAAACAATTTAATAATCCGGTTACATAAGCAGTAACAATTCCTTGGCTGGTAATGAACAATATGATATCAAAGTTGTCATCTCTTAAATAGAATCTTGGTTGATTTTCTGTACGTGAGTAGTCCTGATTAATTCAATTGCGTCCTCGGTGTGTTTAGTGCCCGTGTAGATACAGGAGAAGAGAGTCTTGCAAAGGTCTCTCTGAGGATTGAGTGAGCTTTGAAATTCTAACTTGGGCAATGTTATATGAAATCGAATCCGGCTCACTTGCCAGGAAGCAATAAAAGCAAACTCAGTGAGACTGCTCATGTGAATACATCTTAGCAGAATCAGGGCCCGCTCGAGCCACAAGGGAGGATAAACTTAAATAAAGCATTTCAGTATAAGCATTCTTTCAACAGTCTTTAGTCTGTATTAGTAGCTAACATCTGAGGAAAGGAAAGGTTTGCTGCTTGGCAATAGTGTGGTGTTAATGTAACACAATCTGTTAAATGAAAAAGCAAAATTAATTCCAATTTGGTGTCTTCACATTTCACACTCCAGAGACTCTTAAGGACTGAATGAAAGACAACAAGGGGTAGGGAGAATTTAGTGAATTTTTTTCCAAACTGAATCATCTATTTCCTTGCATTTCACCTAATTAAGTCAAGAGGCAATCAGAGGGAAAAATAAGAAAGGTGTCTTATTTATGAAGGCGTCTCTTAGTGTGTGCCTACAGCAGCATGAGAGCTGTCTGTCTCTGTCCACCTTTCACTGCCTACTCCCTCTCTTCCCCTTGTCCTCTCCACAATTCCAATGTTTAGACTCACTTCATCCTCACAGCGAGGCATGGATTAAGCAGAATTACTTACTGCTATGCCAATTAAGAAGGAATTAATTACAACTTTGCCTCCTTTTCCCTCTTAAGGTTGCAGGTTTTTCTACCAAAACAAATCTGGAGGTAGCTAAGGGGAGAGCTGCAAACGCTCAGGAGGAGGTAGGCACCAAGTTTCTCTCTGGCTATATCCAAACCACTGGCTGCAGTGGGGTGACTTCAACCAAGTTCTTCTCTCCGGTCAAAGACCAGGGAACAACTGAGCTGTTGTACTCCTCGGTACTTCAATTCCCCAGGCGTGGAAAAGGGGACAGGAACAATACCTATTTGTCAGCGGCATTGTGCGAGTTAATCCCTTAATATTTGTAAAGCACCTTGAGATCTTAGCACAGAGGGCACAGACCTACAAAGTGTTATCATCGTCGTCATAAATTGGGGCATGTTCCAATTAGGCTGTTTCTAGTGAACTCTCTCTAGACTTCGACTCAGGACGTCTTTGGCTTCTGGAGTTACATATACACTGTCCAAACCAAAAAATTGGAAAGCTACACAAGACTTTTCTCTTCAGCAGACTGTTTCTTTCTTATTTATTTTTTTCCTAAAAAAATACTTCTCCATACCACCCACATTCACTTCCAGGCTAATTATACTTTGAAAGACAACCAGCACAAAGATGATTATAGCATACAGAGTCAAGGGAAGGCCTAGTCAAATAAACAGGATAACTTCCCTTGGTCCATCTCTCCCTTTTTTCCACTGGATGATGAATCCCAAAACCCATATAGCCGTACACCTTAGAAAGACTAAAATAACCTTTCTTTCCTTTTCTTTCCTGCCTTTTTGCCACTCCTGTACATTTCCAGCTGCACATTCCCCAACCTATAAATTGCCAATCAAGCCCTCCTGTTTACCCTGGTTACAGAACAAAATGAAGCAATTCAAAATGACCCACCACCATTACTAAAAAAAAATAATAAAAAGAATAAAAAAATATCCAAGAACAAAAACTGAGTCCCCAGCATCATGCCACCATCCCTTTACAAGGCAAAAAGCAGGAGAGAAGCTGTATCTCTCATCCAAGTTGACCTATGTAAGCAGTCCTACCCCCCGCCTTCCCCCCCTTGCCATTCCTTCTCCCATTCTTTTTTCACCCCACCACAAGACCGCGGATGTTCTGCAGACAAGCATTTCACAGTGAGGCCACACCACCTCAAAGAGTTAAAAGCTCCTTTTGACTTTAGCACCTTCTGAAGCGTGTGAGGAGGATGCCTAACCCTGCAAAGTTCTCAGCATTTCCAGCTGCCACTGATTCCAACAGAAACTCCGGGCAGTCGATTTTTAGCTTTACAATATCAGGGTAATAAATTACTATTATCTGTTTTTTAAAATAATCTTTGTGGATTTTCTATAAACTCATACCTTGTGAGTCTAACTGTTCTGCTTTGTTAGTCTGGTACTATCTATCGCCTTATAAAAGTACATTTCTCTACAGAGTATGACCCTAAATATTTCCTTCTTGTACAAAATAAATGCTGCTTATTTGGACAAATCCCCATACAAAGCAAAAAAGAGACAACCAGAAGAAGTACCCCACTTGAATAAAACATCTTTAGACATTTTTTGATATAATTATTCTGAGATGGTGTTTTTCTTACAGTCTAGGCTTTCTAACACACCAAAAAGAGCCAGTATTTACCTAAAGCAAAATATTTTAGTTCAGTTCTTTGCCATTATTTATTCTAGTCCATTTGTCACATCTATATAGCTTATATCATTATTGACACAGCTATATGAGTAATAACATGTATCATGCCTCTATCTTTCTGCACACAACTCATATAAAGAAGAACAGGATAGTTCAGCCAAATGAATAATTATTAAGGGTGTACTTTCAAAAACGAGAAATCAATTGTTCATCACAGTAATTGACTGTGGTCATTCATTACATCTCGGCTGTAGATCCTGCTTTATAGAAGACATGTCATAACAACAGCCACTACAAAAATGCTGCAGAAGTCTCAGCTCTCTAGAAGATAAATACGTTAAGGTAGTCTTCTGCAATGCAATTGCAAAAGATGAAAACAGTCACTGGAAAAAAAGAGGCTGAAGCAAACAACAGTACTGGTTTGCTGGTATGGTGACATGCTGTTCTAATACACCTCTTTTGGGACTTGTTTCTCATACAGTCTGATCAAACATCTATCACTGGTGCTCTCTTGCAACTGACTGACTCCCACTAAACACTGGCTTGATTATCAGAACATGATGGAAGACACCAAATGCAGATGAAGCAGAATTTTTGAGCGGAGGGACCCACACACCTAGCAGACATACAAAATTGTCAAAAAAGTGTATCAATTTGATCCACCTAGAGCTTTGGAGCGTCATAGCCATAATGTATTGCTTTAATCCTACTCCCTCAATAAACTAAAAAAAAAAAAAAAAAAAAGCCACGAACTGAGCTTTCAGATTTCACAATGCCCATTAAACTAAAAAGGAATTAAGGAAGAGACAAAAAGAGGTTGAGTAAACAAAGAGGCAATCAAAAGTTCAAAAATTAATTTTAAACCTCTCGGTCAACACAGCTGGGAAACCCAGGAGCTCAGCCTGTCCAGCTGAAGGGTGTAAAGGGTTGGCCAGGATGAATCTCCTTCTGTTTATTATGCTGAGCATCCTACCTCAAGATAAGATGTTGACAGAAAAGAATCTGTGGTCTTCTTGCCTACCTAGATAATTAGCCTTCAGCGACTATACTATGTAGCCTGTAAGGTATTACCTATTTCCTACTCCTTATTCTGCAAGCAGCAATGCTATCTTTTAGTTAATATTGCCTCTGTTTCACAGGACAAAAAGAAAATATACATTCTAATTTGGATTACTAGCAATGTGAAATACATCATCTCATTCAAATTATTCCCTTTGAGCTTCTTTAAAGAAGTGCACCTACAGAATTCGGAAACAACTGGCTTTGATTTGAAATAGCAAAACTAAAAAAAAAAAAAAAAAAATAAAAGCCACGATCTAAGCTTTCAGATTTCACAATGCCCATTAAACTAAAAAGGAATTAAGGAAGAGACAAAAAGAGGTTGAGTAAACAAAGAGGCAATCAAAAGTTCAAAAATTAATTTTAAACCTCTCGGTCAACACAGCTGGGAAACCCAGGAGCTCAGCCTGTCCAGCTGAAGGGTGTAAAGGGTTGGCCAGGATGAATCTCCTTCTGTTTATTATGCTGAGCATCCTACCTCAAGATAAGATGTTGACAGAAAAGAATCTGTGGTCTTCTTGCCTACCTAGATAATTAGCCTTCAGCGACTATACTATGTAGCCTGTAAGGTATTACCTATTTCCTACTCCTTATTCTGCAAGCAGCAATGCTATCTTTTAGTTAATATTGCCTCTGTTTCACAGGACAAAAAGAAAATATACATTCTAATTTGGATTACTAGCAATGTGAAATACATCCCACTACCAACCAAATGTAACACATAATAGCAGTACTAAAAAAAAACAACCCCCAAAGCCTAAATGATACTAAACCGGCCCCAAATCTATTCTTTAATTGATGTCTTGTACACCCATTTCAGTTGAGTACAATTGCTTCTTCATTCCCAAAGCATGAAATCAGTCCAAGGGGACTCCAAGCTATGCTGTATTTTCCATGTTTCACTTCAATAAAATACTACAAATACGTTACCATGTATCTGGGATTTTTTCTGCAATCATCATAACAAACCAATGTTTTCATAATGTCGCCACAAACCGCAGCTCTTACCTCATACAAGAGCACAATGTTTTGGCAATGCAGTGCAAATAGTAGGAACAACTTCACCATCATCTTCCAAAATAGTTCTTTGAACACATTTCCCAAAAAACAGTAGCAACAAAAGCTCTGCCGCTCCATTCCTTCCCTCCACCCTCTTGGTGAATGAGAAGAAAGCAGTGAAACATGCAGGGCCCTCTCCTATCTCCTTGTTCTTAAAGAGGCTCTGGACCAGTGTCATCCACAGCTAAATTATACTGAAGTCAACAGGAAACACTCCAAAACATGGAGAAGTCACATACGTCATTTAACCTTAACGCTTCAGGCTTAAGAAAAACGGACTGTTCAATATCTGCCTATATCCCATGTTCTAACCAAGACATGGGGTGGGCTGGGTCAATGTCTGTGTTACACCAAAAACCGTGAGTAGTACCCAATTTTAACGTGGAATGACACTGTCAATTAGAGCAGAAAACTATGAAGACAAGATGAAAATTCTTTTGTCAGTGTCCTGATCTTGTAGCAAGTCCAAAACCTACAGAACTTCAAAGGAGTCAAAGCCACTCAGAGCCTAACAGGGCTGGCCTTTATTTGTGTGCTCAATCTACCATATTCCTTCTCAGACTTTACTCAAAATGGTTTCAAGCAACTTACTGTTAATAAGGATTAAACCTACTTAACTGAAGTATTTCCAGAGATCACATCACTATCAGGCCTGATTAACGGGTCTTGAAGTCTACAGCAGCGAGGCTGCGCTCCTTATATATTCTAAGTATTATATTTGCATTCTGGATTCCTTCTCAGTGAAAACCAGTGCATGCAAAATAAATTCCACAATCCCACATCTTGTATACAAAGGGCATCACACATATCCTGCGACTTAAGCTATTCTCCTGAAATTATCTTAGTCTCACACAATCACACTTCAAACACCCCATATGTCCACTTTGGTTATTCCTCCTTTAAAAAGCTAATAAATGTAATACTTAGATGCAACTGCATTTCGTCTAAAAAAACCAACAATTATCTGCAGTGCTTCGTGCCAGGAAAAGCATCAACAGGAATCATTAACAACGCTCCCACTTTATTTTCTTGCCGTTTAAAGGGCCCAATCCAACACCCAAGTCAAGTCGATGAGAGGCTGGCAATTGTTTTCAGTCGGAGCCGGAGAGAGCCCCACGATGAAGCCATGAATGTGGGGCTTGTGCGAGGAGGCCGAAGGACAAGCGTGGCCTCTGTTCATTCACACCACGCTGCACAGACAGAGGAAGAGCAAATTTCCTGTGATGTTCCTACAACCCCGAGCCGCAGAGGAGCCGGTAAGAAAAGCTTTGGAGGTGAGGGTGAACAGCGCGCTCCGGACCGACTCGGTCCCCATCCTCTTTTCTAAGACTACCCCTAAGTGCATCAAAATCTCTTGCTGAAAACCAGACTGACATGAGGCATTTGGAGCCTGGTGAGAAGCAACTTTTAGCTATTAACTCTCCTGAAGTGTTTTTAAAAATATAAAAACACAATACAAGTCCCACCCTTGGTGCTACATGTACCCTCCTGTTCAATGGGGTTATTTCCATCTCAAAGAAAAACCAAGACGTCTGCGCAACAGTTCACAACTACAATGCACACGTATTGCTTTATTGAACTCTACCTGATATATGGGTCTAAAAATGTAAATCAATCTATTTCAGGCACTCACTTTGATGTTTCATACAGATAAAAATAAGGAGAGAGAAAAACAAGCTCTGATTTTCTCCCCAAACACCGCTGGAAGTGGTATATTTCCAAACAGATTAGATGCATGAGCCAAACTATTAACAACATTTAATTGCCCCAAAATTCTAAAAGGACACACAAGTTTTTTGTACCAGATGACTCACATGCAATTCTTTCGCACACAATTTTTTTATTCCTTTACGAAAATCAGGCACTCTTCCTACACATTCATCCTTTCCTCCTGCTTTCCGCGTTAAATATAACATCAGAATCTTTGAAAATACAGATGTTTTATAGCCTTTGAAATGTAGGAGCCAACTTCATTCTGGAGACTTTCAAATCTCTACCTAGGGCTTCCTGGGAGGCACAAGCAGCACATAATGCTTCAATGGATTTCCAAAGTCCTGTCCTGACATGTGCCTGACCTCACTTTCTCTCATACACCAGAGCTAGACAGTCAAAGGAACCAGCAGGCTGACATTCCGTAGCTATTGGGCACCTGCACATTGTGAACTTCATTTTATTTTCGATGATGACAATGGCAGGCCACGAGAAGAGTTCAGGTCCAACCTTTGAACCTGGTCATTCATACCCAGCTTTAATGTCAACGCAACCGTGACCTGATGGTAACATTGAACTGGCTGAAAATCAGAAGGAGCCACACTAGATCTACCGAGTGCATCCTCCTCTGCAAACCACTCTCTCTGCATCTCAAGCTTTTTGGAAGCTGGATGCCTAAATCTAATGGAAAGGGTGACACGATGCAGCAGTCTGTTTAAAAACAACAGAAAAAGACCAGAAAGAGACCCAACTCGAATCTCAGTAGTGAAAAAGAAAAGAAAGAAGAAAAGAAGAAAAAAATAAAAAGGACCAAAAAAAAAAAAAAAAAAAACAAGAAAAGAAAAGAAGGGAGAGTGCAAGTTATTTGTTCAGTCCTTATTAACAGCACAAGGGAACTCAGCCTTAACAGTGTAATCAAATTAAACAGTTCAGGGATCTGGCTTGAAAGCTACCACTTTAATAAAAAGGGGGGACAATAGGCAGGTTGTTTAAAACTGTAGCTGCACTCTTGTACCCTCCTCCTCCTCCCAACCCTCCCTTCCACACCACCAACTGCCATCTCAAATGTACCTTGCCGTGCACTCACTCCGGAACTCCCTACCAACCACTGCGGACTGGAGGAATCTACAGAAAATAAATCGACAATAACTGTGACTATATTACCTAAAGGGAGGAGGGGAAGCAAAGAAAATGACCAAATTGTTGACATTGGTCAAGGAGACTTTCCCCTCCAAAATTTCCAGGAACACGAGGGCCGAAGAGCAAAGGTTTCATTATGAATCCACTCATAGTGTTTCTTACAGAATTTTTTCTCACCCGTCCCCGAATACAGGAGCTTATTCTTATTCAATCATTAATGCTGCACAGCAGATAGGCTGTTATTCCCCACTCCTGAAGAAACCCGTTTTATGGCATGCAACATGAAGAACCGTTGCACTAATAAGATGGTTAAGCAACTTCAGTAGAGTTGCCATGGGAAGGCATGGTCACGCAGTGGCTGGAGAACTGTCTGTCTTTCTACCCTCATCGCCACTTGAAGGGCCTCAGAAAGGTAAATAGATTTATTGTTGTAATCTCGACCTGTGAGAACAACAGTGCTCCCCATAAAAATGTAGAAAACATGCCCAACTGCTTGTGGGGAGAAGCTGAAAGGAGAAGAGCTGAGAAAAGAAGAGACAGGACTGGAACAATACAAAGGGCTGCAAGTCTATTCCCTCGTTAGGACTAGAACCTTAATACTCTTAAGGCTTATTTCACACCCTTTTTTTTTTTTTTTAACACGCCAGATTTTTGCTGTCCATACATTGTGATTAATCTAAAACCACGCAGAAGCTTTTAAGTTTCCAGAATTATCATCATTTTATCCACAGAGATCCAACTTTATCTCTTTCATCATCTCGGATGTTCTCCACAAAAAAGACAGACTCAGGCAAATAAAATGTAATATTTAAAAGCAGTACTTTCTCAAGACCGTGTAACACAGAGAAATGGAAATTCTTTACAAAACGAGAGTGTAAATAACAATTAGTCCTTCTATTCATCCTCCTGACATCTCAGAAGCAAACAATCCAGCCCTACTTTTGAATGAAAAATACATTTATTGAGAAAAGCATCCAGCAACGTTATGATCTGACATAAGCAGCTCTCCCGACGCAGCCGCCAGGAACCTTTAGCCCTGTCCAAAGGTGTTAACAATGCAGGACTAATGTGACACGGCACTAAATGGATGGCCAAACACAGAGGCTTTGTTACAGGCAGGAGGTTGCATTTTTCCTCATCTCTTTCCAAATGTGCACCTAAGGGAAAAATACCATCAAACCCTTTCAAAGCAGAAAAGCAAAGAAGAAACATATTTTGTCCAAGACATTCGCAGGATAAACCTAGCAAAGGCAAATAAATAGTATCTAAATGGCTAAGAAAGAGTGAAAGCTCCAATGATTTTTGATTTTTTTTTTGTACGGTGTATTTTCTTCAGCTATTAAGAGTAAAACATGGACTGGTCAGAGTATCAAATTAATACATACTCAAATCTTCTCCTAACTTTCAGGTTTTTTAATCTATTTCATGAATAGGCTTTTAGCAAAGATTTCAGTGACTCTCATTCATTCTAAACTTTTAAACAGATGAATTGGGTCAAAATGATTGTATTATATGCCTGCAATTTATGCTATCAACTTCACTTTCCACCACTGCACCACTAAAGGCAAAACTACGGTCCCGATTTAAAGCTGTAAATTCAGATCAAATGGGAAAGTGTTAAATTCAGAAGGGCTTTTGGTCCATTAACTTCCATGCTGATTTGACACGCTCCGCGGTGCTTGGGCAACAGACTCTGCCATACAACGTATTCCTAAGCAAACAGTGCTTTGTGTCATAAACCATCTGGGGTGTCAGTTCTAAGGGCCACTCATCCAAACTCCTCCGATACACTTGGAAATGCCGAGGTGCAGAATAGAAACTTCTCTTCACCACTCAGTCTCTTTCGCAAGGGTAAGGAGAGGCCGATGGAGGAACGAGGGAAGGCACAACGTTTGCCTAAGGCAGCTGTTTTCGTTATCCTACCGAAGAAAACCACTGGATATGCAAGCCTTCTAAAAACATTATGATTTTTCTAAGGTACCCATAAAAGCGATACCATTCATAACCTGGACAGAGCTCCCTTTCATATCAGAGCCTATAGTTGCAAAGCTAAGTGCCAAGCAGATGGTTGAAATCTGTTTTGTATAAAAAGTGTGTGCGCACACGCGGTTTTTTTAGATTGGGTTCTTTGTATTCATATTCAGGCCTAGGTTCTAGCGATCAAAACACTGGCACCGAGGCAATCATTAGCAGCATTTTAGACAACTGGCAACTAAGGTATTCGCAGCTCTCCACAAAATGTTCAGCTAATATCTCCCAGATGTATAATTAAGGCAAAAGATCATCTTCTTAAATTGGTATCAGTGCTTTGGATGGCCTTTCAATAGACTGCACATGTATGTAAAAAGCTATTTTATTTATCTTCTTTTTAAAATAATGTTCTAACTTCTATTACACTCTAATTTTTTATAGCCGCTTCTAAAAATACAGGCTTCCTTGTCAGGCTCTACCCCGCTATAACGGCAGCAACTTCATTCATCTTGTTTTCATCTTTCTAATAAACATCAGGAGGGAAATTCTGTAAATCATTTTAATAATCAGGCTCTGCCTTTCTTATCTAATAACCATTTAGTTTATTCAATATGAAAATAGAAGATGGGCTATGCTGCTCCGGAGGAACTGGCTCCAGATGAGGGCAGTGAGCCCTGCAAGAATCTGCTGATGAATCTGCTGGGGTTCCACCAAACAACCCACGGCAAGTCACCTCGGTGGCAGGTACCTCAGTCAACTCATTTGTAAGTAGGTTGTTTATTACCACAAACAGCAGAACCAGAAGTGCTCTACCAGCACGGGGGCTCTGCTGTCTGCCTGGGGTTCTCATAGAACCTGGGAACTGGTGACAATAATTCGCCTGGTGACAAATTAACAGAGGTCACACTTTTGACAACTGAGGTTATCAAACAAATGTCTACTGGGAAGAATGCATTTTTGTGCAGTGGTCTCGCGTAAGACCTTGGTGGCCACAACTGGGAATTACTACCTTAGGAAACACACCGTTTCAGAAGAAAGATTGATTTTGTGTGCCCTGCCAAGTCCGCCAGGGCCCAGATGTTAGCCCTGGCAGAGTTCATCACCAACATTCTCATCATTCTAATCTGTCAGGGACACACGTTGTTCGGGAGGACTAGATAGTTAACGTGTCTTTAAAGCCCACCGACACAGAACTTCTGAAATCTACAGATTTGCAGAAGTCCCTCCTGATGCTTTAGAAATTCTGGAGGTATTGCAACTGATGGAAGTTTGCTGCAGACTAAGGAAAGTCAGGCTTCTGCTCCGTGATCTCCTCGTGAGTCACCATCTCATGCCATCCTGGGGTGAAAAACATCAGCCTTTTTCATAAACTTGAGCAGAAGGTTAATTAACTAGGCCTACGTTTTTGGGACCTGACATCGAACTTCAGTGCCACGGAGTCCAAACACTCAGAATTAACAGGCATTTTTCTAAAGGATGCCTTGACTGGCCCTATCACAAAACAGGTCTTCATAAACACACTGCTGAATAACTAGTACTGAAACACTACGGAACATGCCTGATTATAATCCATTATCTTGAAAGTAGTCTCCCTCTTAAAAAGCTTATCAAAGAAAATAACTTAATAGCTCAGTCATAATATTCGTAGGCTACAGAGATCAAATCCATTCAGGACTCCTTAGTTTGTACCCATTTTCTCAACACTAAGAGATGCAACACAGAGACTAGATCTAAATCTACCTGCAGACCCGTTGTTCCGCCCTACTCTTATTGAGCATGCAGTTGGAAACGAGAAAAAAATATACTAAGGGAGATTAGAAGGACTTCCAACATGAGCAAGAAAATAATTCCTCCCTTTTAATAAGCCTGTATCATTTCCTTCATCTTGGATCTCTGTCACACATTTAAAAAACAGATGTCAAACAAGCGGGTAAGGATCACAATGCATTTTGTGTTCTGCAACGTGGTTTTTGCTGTTAAGCTAGCTGGTGTGCTCACCGTGGCTGCCTACCCTGCTGCTCACAGTAGAGTCTGTTCCTCACATTAATACTCTCCATGTGAAGAATTTTTTCCTGGACTCCCCGAGTGCCTGGTCCTTAGGTTATAAAACATATGACAGCTCTCGTACATGTGGCTGAAGATGTTAATTGTTCTCCAGGAGGAAGCCTTTACCTGGCCATGAACAGCAAACGCTGGCTCTCCATTTACTGCGGGTGCTGCTACCTCACTCCAGCTCTCCCAACGTGCCTCCAGAGAGAGAGCTGGTTTAGAAGAAGGCTCAGATACTTGGAAGGGCTACAGACACTACTCCCTCCCAGCCCGAACCGATGCGGCTGGGGCCGTAAATATTTCTTTTACTTTATATTAATAACTATACTCCAAAGTCCCTATTTTACATATTTAAGTAATTTGAATATTACAGTTCATCTTGCTAGAATGAGACCTTTAGAAATTATAATTGGACAGACAGAAGTCTGTAATTTGCAGTTCTTAGGATCTCAAGAAGGAAAAGGAGGGCCTTGAGGTTAAAAAACAGGACTAGCAGTCAGTATCTCTATTTTTTTTTTTTATACCCACCCATGCAAATGATTTTGTGACACCGTCCCTCAGTTTTCTCATCTATAGGTTGAGGCTAATCTTGCTTTGCAATCTAAAGAGCACAGAGATCTTCATGATTTGTATATTAATGCTTTCCAAATGCTCTGAATTCCTAATCAAAAGACTTTATAGGAAGTATGAATCTATTATTAATATTATCAGCACTTCTAACAGTAAAGCAACTTCTACATACGTATGTGTAGAAAATATACAGAGAGAGAATACACATGCACATACATTGCCCAATTTATAAATTCTAAAGCATGGCTTCAGGACTGAAATCTCATTCATGAGCCATGCTAGGGATCTCTTACCTACTCTCCGTTTCTGAATTTTCCCCATACAAAGACACATTGATATTACTCTAAGCTCCAAGCACAAAGGCTGCTCTGTGGAATGGAAAGAAACCTTCTTTTTTGTGTTTGTACAGTGACGGGCATAATGGGGTCCTGATTCAGGATGCTTGCACTCTACAAAAACACACTAAATCAATGACACTAATACACATGCAGATTATCTATAAAAGAGATGCATGGCATACTGGAGAGTGGCACAGTATTTTTCCCCGCTCTTTCCACGGCATTTCATGCAAACACCACAGCTTAATATGGTTTCCTGAGTCACACAATTAATTTCAGAGTCTAGGCAAGAACAGCAAAAGTGAGCACAACTTAGAAAACGTAAGCAAGGATGAGAGCTTCCACCGAGAAATTCTGCCAAATCCTAATCTCAGTTGCACAACCAGAACCAACTCAACGTTCATATGGTTTGGACAAAGATGACAATCGATAGCCTTGTTTCCAACGCACTGACCATAAATACCTACTTAAATCTTTAAAACCCATGAGCAAAAGACAAACCAAAGGCCGAACGCAAACAGAAAGATGTATTTTCTACGTCCCTGTGATTTTCAAACTCAAAAGCCTCAATATTTTTAACAGACATGGAAAAGAAACCTCTTTGGCTTTACTCAGCAACTGCAAAAGGAAACTGTACCAGAAGAATAATGTTGCATGTTCTGTTTTCATTTGATTTCATTTCGCCTTTCAGTTCTATTTCAGTTTTGTTTCATTTAGCCTATTTCTCTTTTTTTTTTTTTTTTTTTTTTTAAATTCTACGTCCCTGTGATTTTCAAACTCAAAAGCCTCAATATTTTTAACAGACATGGAAAAGAAACCTCTTTGGCTTTACTCAGCAACTGCAAAAGGAAACTGTACCAGAAGAATAATGTTGCATGTTCTGTTTTCATTTGATTTCATTTCGCCTTTCAGTTCTATTTCAGTTTTGTTTCATTTAGCCTATTTCTCTTTTTTTTTTTTTTTTTTTTTAAATAATCATCATGTTTTGGTGATTCACATTTCACACCAGCACAGGAACAAGTCATGTAAATACAACACAACAAAATGACCCAGTTTGTTAATAGACATGCCAAACGGGTAAGAACATCCTTCCCTCCGCCCTTACCAACCATCACCTTCCCACACAGCTCATTTCTATCCAAAAAAGCCTCTGCCCCAGTGAGGCCACAGCATCAAAATTTAGGGAGAAAACCCTATGAATAGAAACTTGACTAAACCTTTGGAGAAAATGTTTTCAGTCTTGTTTTACAAAGCGAATGTAATGAGGCCGCTAAGGGAATTTCTCTGAAAACAGAAGATTTCTCTACAGTCAAATACAGCCTGGGCAGCACCACAGCAAGTTGATGCTCCCTCCCAGCACAAAGCTCCACCAAAGTGCCTCAAGCCTAACTCAGGCAGGCCACCCCAAAAAGTGAGAGGACACCATACATACGTTTCACTCCCTTCATGAAGCAATCCCTCTCTTAAGAGGAGAGATATACCTCAAAATTATAAAAATTGTAGGCAGAGATGCGCTGCGGTCTTTCAGGCTATGACGAATTTCAGCTGCATCACACTCTATTAAAATGCGGATTCTTTAGGATTCCAACCCAAACTGAAGATATCTTAATGCAAACCAGCAAACGGACAAAGCAAACTGCAGAGAACAAGCACGAATCCTTCTGTGCGTATGGGTACACAGAGTCTGGAGATATTTTTTTTTTTTTTAGACTCACTGTTTTAATTGGCAAAAGAGAAGTTTGGTGAAATCTTTTCACGTAACTATGGTAAGAAAGGAATAACAAAACTAAGAACCGCTAACATTTTCCTTACTCTTGGTCTTATGCTATCTGTTGAGCTGGCAACTGCAAGTAACTCAAGCTTCCTGTCAGATGCATTATCTTTGCCCATGTCCAACCTGCGAGAAGAATGAAAGAAAGAAAGAAAGAAAGAAAGAAACAAACAAACAAACAAACAAACAAAGAAACATGGGGCATTTTTTCACTCCCACATTCTGGAAAAAAAATCAAGCTCAGCACCCAAGAAACCAAGAGGAAGACAAACTCTATGGGTCTCTCTTTATGTAAACTACATTCTTAGGTCTTTTTTTTTTTTTTTCCCTAGAGCTACAAAGGCTCATGAAGAACATCAGATGCAGACAATGGTCTCAACTACGCAAGAACAGCACATATCCACACACACAAGAGTTCCCCACAACTAAAAAGAACTCTGATTATTCAGGCAAGAAAATTAAATTTCTATTCACTCTGCTTATATTTTTGCTCCTGAAAGTAGTAGAATTATGTTAGGATCATTAAGACAGAAACAAATATGTAGTAATAAGACTGTAATACAACCACACAGAAAAAATAGCACTAAGGTAACATTTTATGATATATTTAGATCAAATAGCTCGCAGACACCCACATCCTAGGAAAAAACAAAGCACAATGAATGCAGTGTATATGAACTTGAGAAAACACAAAAGCAAAAGTACATAGTAAACCAAAATAAAATAAAAGTATTATAGTTCTCAAAAAGCAGCTGCTGATATGAATTTCCATACTTGATCTTTCAAAAAAAAAAAAGAAGTATAAAAAGGAAATCTGGAATACCAAACATGGATTTTAAAAATAGCAAATATAATTACAAACTGAGCAATGAGAAATGTTACCTGATTAATCCCACAATACTTTTAAGAGAAATAAGGTCAAAGCCATTTCAAACTTTCAAAGCCAACCTCAAGCTTTTTCCCATTTTCACTTCAACTCTCAGAGTTCTACAAGTCAAAAATAATATCTTTTTTTTTTTTCCTTAAACAGAGTGACAAAAAGAAAAGTTGTAGAGAAGTGCCATGCAATACCAGAAACAAGAGTTAGGAAAATGTTTGCAAATTTCTTTCAAAACAACCACCAACCAAA
>NW_015091194.1:637266-641635 GCF_001431845.1 Calidris pugnax | reverse complement strand
CCAATACCATGGGCAGCATCTCTAACACTCCTGAAATTCATATTAGCTAGAATCATTAATTCTAGCAACCAGACTTCAACTTGCATTTTTCCTTTTCATTCTTTTTTCTGTTTTAAAAAAAAAAAAAAAAAAAAAAAAGAATATAAATTTGCAGCTATCCTAAAAAAAGACAGGCTTTTCTGAACCACCATTGCTCATCTCACAATCTCCACTCACTCCTTACATTCTTCCCAAGTACCATGGCCCCCCTGCAAGCAGCGCTCACCAAAATTCTTCCAAAAAATCTTGTCTAAATTTGCTCTCTCCCACCAACTACTTCACACTGTCACAAGGACATGTGGGCTCAGGAACAACTTTCTAAGAGCAGCCTCCTGGCTGCTGCTTCTTCTCCTTCAGGCGGGCGAGGGCTGGGCTCGGGGCGGAGGTGAGGACGGCGTCTCTCGAGCGGAGGCTGCGGTGGCACGCCAGGCTCCCCGCTGCCCCTGCGCTGCCCGGCCCCCGGCCCTAAATGAGGCAGGAGCCCCTGGGACCCAGCCAGCCCCTGGGCAGGCTGTGGGAGAGGTGTGGGACGCGTGGCAGACCGCGGGCTGGCATCCTTAACCCCCCGGCAAAAGGCGTGGGGGAGAACGTGATGGGCGCTGACGGCGGCGGGGGGTCTGGCGGGGGGAGATGAGGAAGGTAGGAACGCTCGCCCTCACCCAAAAAGCTCAAGAGAAAAAAAAAAAATGCAACCCCCCCTTCAAAAGTTGGAGAAGTTCAGTTCTGGCGCGGGTAACGCACTAGCGTGGCGAGGGTTTGCTTAATTTGCAGCCTGGCTTTTAACACGCTCCAACACAAGAGAATTCTACCTTTCGGAGGAAGTGCAGGAGACTTGACACGTTTTCCAAGTTAGATAAAAATCCACAGATGCTTGAAAAGAAGGGGAAAGGCGCTTCGCTTCTAAGGATGCTATTTGTTAAACAAACCCCTTGCCATCAGCAGAGCCGTACCACAGCTATCGATTAATCGCTGCCAGCGCTTCTTTTCTCTTGACTACAGCAGCAGAACTCACAGGCGTTGAGTATTTCGAGTGCATACAGGTACAACACGACAACATGTTTTTCCCCCTCCACTTACGAGTTAATTATGCTGTAACCAGGCCCGAGCAAGAAATTAATGAAAAAAAAAAAAAAAAATGATAGAAAGACAAGAAGATGTCAAACTGACTTCTGTCAAACTGTGAAGGCAGAGGTATCTGACACGCAAACACGCAGGTATTCTATTCAACATTAAGAGATTTTTTTTTTTTTTTAAGCATAGTATGAAAAGCATGTGAAGAAACTATAAATCTACCTTGGGTGGAGATAACTCTTTTTCCTGTATAAATACTGTAAAAGTGTATTTTATACAGCTACAGATATATCACATTACACAGACACGTATGCCTATCCTATCAGGGAGCTTCACATTTAAGTAACTCAGTCAGATACTACATGTCTCCTAAATGATAAAGCCATAAATGCTTGTTAAAAGCTCCCTGAGAAGTAGTAAATATTTTGTAAACTAGTTATATATTTAAGATCTCTGGACAGCAAGGGAAGGAAAAACAATTCCTCTCCTATCTAAAGGTACCAATCAAACACACTATGCACATAAACATCGCAAGATGCTTGGTGGGAGAGTGTGTGTTATGTGTTTGTGTGTGTTTTAATTAACTCCTTGAATGCATATGATGAGCCAGCCACCCAGAATTAGTAATGCCAAACTCCCGATTTGATTCAAACGCAATGAATACAACAGTCGAATTGTGCGGGCTGGTGTGTCACTCATCAGCTCTCTCATTTGGGCTTTTGCCTTCCAAGTCTAGTTCGCAATTTCAGCAACTGGTAAATTATTGAGATGTTCATTAAAATCCATAATCTGTAACAGTCAACTTCTTCCTGGCTAAAGCATAACCGCAACAAATGAAATGAGCGCACGCCTAGTATTTTGCAAATGCATTAATTTCTTCAGCCTTAATCTCAGAGAAATAAAATCATGTTACTTTTTGTCGCTGCGAAAAACCAGTATTTGAAACTTTTAACTCACACTGTATTTATTCTTCAGATCCCAGACTTCTAGACCCACAAACACAAGCAATAAAGTCCTTCTCTCAAAACATCTCGGTGGAAGGTAAAAGCTATTCAGCCCGGTATTTAAGAGATCTCATTGTTTTATATAATCACTCTTACTTCTACAGGTAGGTTTTAGGAGAGTGGGATGTCATTCTGAGCAAGCCGGTTAAAAGAAAGGTATTATTCTTCCTCCAAAATTCTCAGCAAACGCAGCAGAAGCAGCAAGCTTTTAGGGTAACTTTAGCTAAGAAAAGCACTTAGGAATACGCAAAGTTTCCTTTTAGGAAAATGATTTCTCCATTTGACAGTGTTGGTACAACCCCAAAATAAATTCAGTGGGAGTCTGAAATGACTCGTGCAGTGCAGCACTGAAGCAGCTAAGTATATTTTTTTCCTCCCAGCAGAGGCTTGCTTTACATCTTTGAGCCTTTCCTTTCTACAAGCAAGTCACTAGCGCAGAGAACGTTTCCAGTGCCCAGAACCGGCGACTGAAAATGTTAAACTTGTTCTACTGTCCCCATCCCCACGCTCCCATCCACGCCTTTTGTCTTTTCTAGCCCTTTCTTTTTCCCTGTGGAAGCACTAACCCATCCTTCTTCCTTCCACAAACCCTGCAAACCTCTGTACCTTGAACTGACACGTTAAAAATTAGAAAAAAAAAAAAAAAAAAGAAAAGAAAAGAAAAAAGAAAAGAATGAAAAAGAGAAAGAGAAAGGATGTTACTCTGTCTGGATGCCTAGCGTGGCCTCTCTCACAGTCTACAGAGAAATGTAAATATGCAGTAATTAATTTGGGTTTAAGAACATTCCATACACTAGGGACATTGTTAAGCAGTCACTTTATCCATTTTTCATTTATCAGATTTTATTAAGACATTAAAACTTTATGTTTCTGAGATTTTATCATTCTGTAAATTTCACAGCTGTCCACGACGGTTCTGGCTGCATTACATCCACCTTTTTACTCAAGGAAGTAAACTTTCTTTCTATTGTGGCCATACTTGTTATATTTAAGTAGAGTGACTCATCTTTAAAAATAAAAAAAAAAGAAAAAAAGAAAAAAGAAAACCCAAACAACAACAGAGTTATTCTCAAGACCTTAAAAGTCAATTCTGAGTGCCACAGGTACATCACAAAGCACATCCCAGGAGCTACCCTCTCCCCGTGTAACAAACGCAGCAGATTCCAGTTATCATTTCTTCCTCCAACGTTTCTGCAAACATCATCCCCCTCAGCACACACACATTCTGATGCTCCCCTCAATCAACCAGCTGAACCGCCACAAATAGAAATAAAGACGTGCGAGTAACTTCTCAGGCAAGGATGAAAACCCTCACATTTTTTGGTACGGTAATTAATTATACATGCTAATTCACAAAACCTACTGCAATTTACCAGGGATGCTGAATGAATTAATGAATGTTTATTCGTCTGACACCGAGGATCATTTTCATTCCGAGTGTGTATGGTGAATGCCCCCTGATAATGGCCACAGACACACAAGAGAAGTCCCCTCGATTCAGATCCCTTCAGTTGGGGTGACTGAAAGTTTCTGAATCGCTTCCAGTTTACCGGGATACATTGAAACATCACGGGAGAGACGGCGGGGAGAGGAGAATAACCTCCTGAGACACACACAGACGCTCCGAGATCCGAACTGCAAACAACTTTGCTTGGTAAATCTTCACCTCCCCATAATTTGCTATCGAAGTTTAAAAGGGAATAGTGGGAGATGGAGAGCAATAACAAAACCGAAGTCGGTCGTGCCGGTACGGACCCCAGCGACTGCAGAAATGTGCTGCAAGAACCGTGTTTACTGAGAATCTGAGGAAATCATCAGCCATAAATGTCTAAAAAACAATCATCTGCGCACCGAGCATATACACACACACATGGGCTCCGGGAGCATGTGTGTGTCTGAGGGGCTGTGCACCCGTGTGTAAGAGAAAAAGCCCATCCTCATGGCTGTTTTTTGGATAAACACATATATTACATGGACAGTATCTGCTCCGTGTATGTGTGTGTAACTATAGTCAAACACACACAATGTAAACAAATGTTAATGATTAACAGAGATATTGGTTTGTATTACCAATTTCAGCTGCTGAGAGAAAACTGTAAAAAAAAAATAAAAATAAAAAATATAAAAAAATTGTATGTCCTGAGGCTCATTTTTATTGCTTCCCATTTCTCCTGCTTGCTATTATCTGCATAGCAAAAGGAGAGCAGCGTATTGATTATTTAACTAGAATGTTTACAAGAGCAAAGCTGGGATCT
>NW_015091194.1:635588-637256 GCF_001431845.1 Calidris pugnax | reverse complement strand
GGAATAGAGAAGCTCATTCTATTTCTAAGGAATATGTTTTGTGCAAAATTATTTGTTTATTTATAAAATTTATAAAAATTTATATTTAGAATGCAAGGAGACTTCAGATTAAAAGAATTTTAAAAGTCCCCCAACAGGAAAATGAAAGGGCTTCATTCTGCTTCACAGAGTTTACAAGTGTTCTGTTGATCACAAAGTTCAAAGAATAATCAAAATCGCTTCCTTATGAATTTCCACGTATCATCTTAGTGAAGCACATGAAATACTTGAGTCTATCAATTGTCTGAACAAGGCACACGCACGATTGTGATGCCAGATCAGATCTGACACCAGAAACAGAACTGGTTTCCTCAGGTAGTTCAACTAAGTTACTAGAATGCACGTGAACAACACCAATTTTGTTCTATTGCTGTAATGATAACAAACCAAAGAAAAACGCCAAGTATTCAAACTAAGTCTGGAAAATTAATTGTATTAAAGGCGACCCTGGAGCAGCGCGACGGTGCCAATTCCACTTTCTAGTAAGGAAGCGTTCTAGTTGCAGAAAGAGGATTGAAAGCGTTAAAACAGTTCTTTTCTGCGTTTCCCAATTTTATTTTTCTCCAATCTTTGAATTCAAGCGTTCTTTCCTGTCCTTTCTCTGCATGTGTGTTCCTCAGCCCACTTAAAATGTTTTTATCTTGCCTTCTTTTCTATGCCTTTACTATCAAATTCAGTAGGTTTGAACGATGAACAGCTTGACTTAGCATATTTTTAACCAGCTGGTCTAGCACCTAGCTTGTATTGCATAGTCAGATACAACCAAATGTTTATACAGGAGGTAGCTTTCACGAAGATGAGAAAAACCTAAGTAACGCGCATCCTGGCGTTCTTTTATTTACCGCTTAGAAATGAAAGTTTGGATTGTTTACTGCCGCCGCCGCACAAGGGAACTATTAATAACCTTTAAAAATGAAGCCGGAGGGAAGGGATGCCGGGATCATCAATGGACGCGTCTCCAAGCGCCTCAGAAAACGCTTCAAAACCTCTCAGGAGCGGCAGATCGTATGAAATGAGGACTAAACTCTTCAGAGGTCACAAGGCATCACCCAGTGACAGCAAAAACTTAATTCAAGGCAGGGAAAGCCTCCGGCTTTGGGCCAGGGGGGGAGAGACGGGTGCTTCTACGTCATACCCAAACCCCACTCGTCATACCCAAACCCTGCTCCTCGTCAGACCCAAACCCCACTCATCAGACCCAAACCCTTCTCCTCGTCAGACCCAAACCCCGCTCCTCGTCAGACCCAAACCCCGCTCCTCGTCAGACCCAAACCCCACTCATCATACCCAAACCCTGCTCCTCGTCAGACCCAAACCCCGCTCCTGACACTCCACGGGAGAGAGGTGATGGCCAAAACTTGTGGAGGCAAGAGTTTCACTTCTTTCTTTCCTTCTTTATCTCTCTCTCTCTGGGTTTGGTTGGGTTTGTGTGGTTTTGTTGTTCCCCCCCTCCACACACACACACACCCCTCCTCCTCCTCTTCCTCGGGCAAAAGGATGTTCTCCCGACGGAGGGCCGGGATGTTAACTTGCCTAAAAATAATCGCTTCTGCTACATCAACAAAAGGTCATGTGCTCGGCGGAGCGCCTTCCCAAGTTTGACGGGAGGGCGAGGTTGGAAGTGGAACA
>NW_015091194.1:630814-631073 GCF_001431845.1 Calidris pugnax | reverse complement strand
TAAACCGGCAAACCGGGAGCAAATCCCCTGCGCTGAGGAAGATCAGTGGAGAAAGAAGATAAAAACAAGAGCGGACTGATTAAATTGAAACAGTTATCAACTCTCTCGGAGTTGAAATAGGGGAGAAAAGATTACACACATAAAAATGTTACCAAAGGCATTCGCGCTCCGAAGAATTTTTCATTCCTTTCTCTCTCTCTCCCCCCCCTCCTCTCCGCTCTCTCGGTTTCTCTCTCCCTCTTTCTCTCTCTTTGGGGAG
>NW_015091194.1:630426-630804 GCF_001431845.1 Calidris pugnax | reverse complement strand
AAAAAAAAAAAAAAAAAACAACCACCCCGCACAACAATCAGGCATTGTTCTGAGGGAAGAAAAGCAACTTTGACAGATTGAAATATAGCAGAGGCCCCTTCAAGGAAACCTGTAAACAACTTGTCACTCACTCTGTCGGTCTCACTGTTAGCTCTTGCTTTCCACAAAGTGCTGCGAACCGTCCTGGCAACAAACCCAAAGTTTCCTCAGCTCCAAACTCCATCAAACAGCCCCGTTGTGTGCGAGGGAAAAGGTAGCCACATGCCAAAACAGCGGGCGCGCACGCACCCGCGCCACCACCAACAAAAATAAACGGCCCTTTCCCCTCCTAGGGGTTTTCGCTGGTTTTCTTCTTTACCCCCTCCCCTTACATCCCCC